>NW_008688761.1:69199-77372 GCF_000695815.1 Acanthisitta chloris | reverse complement strand
AAAGAGCTGTCAAAACCTTGTACCCATCTTCATATGTCCTGACTGCGTAAATGAATGTGACTGAACTGCATTGTATTTGGACTCTATCCAAGTGGCCCATTAGGAGCTTTTAGTGTCTGGCATAATTTCATGTTGCCTGAAAGTCTTACCCATAATCTGCACTGCTCTGAGAAATGGAGAGGGACATGTGGCTTCATCCCTCACCTTCAAAATTTTTCTAAGCTGTAGTTCTTCTCCCTGGTTTCCCAAGTTTTGTTCGGTAAAAAGACTTTGAATTTTTATAATCTCAGTAGATACCTTCAATTTAAAGAGAAAATCCTCATGCTCATGAGGCGTATTCACACACCCTCTGCTGATGGCAATGCTGGTCAGAGAGTTCATCTTCCATCATCAAAGAAGAATTTATCATATTCTGCCGCCTTGCAGATGTGACAAGCCTGCATTTGCTCCATCCTTACAGTGTGAACTACAGACTGTACAGAGTACAGGGTGGACAAGTACACAACTAGAAGGAAGCCCAAGACCCTGGTACTCTGGCAAGTAGACTGGGACCACCTTTCTGAGGATTGAGTAACCTTTCTCACAGGAAGAAGAAATATGTTACTAAAAGTGTTGAGATTGAGAACTGCATCTGGGCTTGTAGGGCAATAGGGGAAATGGAGTGATTGGCTGAACAGAAGAGGAGACAGGAGTAGAATTACCTGGTTGTTCATTAACACAAAATTAGAAAACACTGGATGGAAAATTGGTGGGTTAAGAGATGGGAGGACAATTGGGATGAGCTGGTCTAGAAAGCTGAGATGAGGAGGAAGAAAGCAAAAATGTGGAGCAGGTTCTGGGCAGTGAGATGAAGCCAGCTCAGCAAGATTGCTGTGACAGAAGAGAAATAGATGAAGAATAGACTGAGCCAAAACATGGTGCAAGAAAAAGGGTGGAGAATGGATTGAAGTTTTTTTTAGAAGTAAAGTGGGAAAACTTTAGGCAAAAGAGTCAATCCTACTTAAAAATCACTCTGTTTCATAATTTTCGATAGACCCTAGCAACTGACAGCCCTACTGGCAGAAAATGTCTGTGAGACCCACAAGCAAAATGTCAGCAACATAAAATCATTAGTGATGTCTGCATGGAGGACTCATGTATAAATTCATAGGAATTAAGGCTTAAGATGCCCAGATGCTCAAAAAGGAATCCACTCTTGACTTGATGACAGGAAAAGACAGAAAATGTCTAATTACTGTTAAAACAAAAGTCAGTTCATCTCTTCTATTACAAATTCACCTTTTTTAATGTCCAGCCACGAGTGCTTGTTATCATCCTTTTAGCGTAAACCTTTTTTCACTCTATTGTTTCTCACAGCTAGAGCACTTAAATTCTAAAAATACAACACTGTTTGATAGCATTTAAAAGCCAAACAGATTGAGCCATTTAGGTTTCTCACAGTTTTCAGATGGCAAATCATTTTTGTTGCTATCAATTACACAAAGCCTTTCCTTTTCTAGTGATGGCAGTTGGAATCTCCTGTCATTTCAGTGTTACTTTATTGGACTAACCTTATAATTGGGTTAGTTAAGAAATTGACATTCTGGAGAAATTCACATCATTATCAAGTAATTATTTAAAAGGTTTAGGAGATTGCTCAGATAACACCAGTGGGCTTCACTGGTAGGTCCCCAATAATTTGCCATTGTAAACTGAAACCAAGAGTTCATACAGAAATGCCAGAACTGCATATGAGTTTCTAACTGAGCTCATGACTCTATACTTCTGCAGTCATCAATGAACATGGTGTTGATCCTTTAATTTGATCCTAAAATATGCATTAGACTTTAAGTGTACAGCCATTTCTAGGAGTCACACCAGTTCAGTAATGCTTCCTAGCACAGCATATTCACATACCCGTATATTTAGTAGGATTTTGGTTCACCTTTATCAGGAATCACTTCTGGTTTAAATTTCATAATATATGTGTGTGCCATTATATTATAGTACTCTTTATGGTTACATAATTATGCAGTTAATCTAGCATTATAGCATGCACTTTATAGATAAATTGTCAGTAATGAACAAAATCATGACATGGTCCCAGTTCCTCAGTTCATTATATGCAACCATTTACCTCAGGATGTTCTTATCTTCTCCCTCTCACAAGAAAGCCACTTTGTCTGGCATTTCTCAAAGGCAGGTAAGACAACTAACCCCACATATGTCACTTATATTGAAAATGGCACATTTCTTCCTTTCGACATATGAAAAAGGTCATGTCAGTCATTGGCACTTAATTTTCTGTATCTTAAATATTATTGTATTCCACTAGCCACAGATCTGTCCAAAGGAACTATCTATCTTATCATTAAAGTTAGTGCTATATGTTTATGCACATTTTCCCCTTTTTAGAGTTCATGGTATAATCATGAGTAAATTGTGCTTTACCTGCTTAGCCCACGTGGCTGAGTTTTTATGTAGAATGCAAGGTTTTCAAGTCTCCTGTTTAACCACACTAGTGTCAATTCAGCAATGTTTGTGGTGTTTTCAGTTGTCTCTTTTTTAAAAATAGGAAATGACAAAACTTCCATGTCTTTCACTTTGAAATAATACTTTTACTGAGTAAGAAATTCCAGATGTATCTATATAATGCCAGTTGGGCAACCTAGAGTATTTGGTCTGTGCCACAAGGTATTACTTTTTGAAGGAAGGTCAGATTTTTGTACGTATGATGATTTATGATGCACAGCAATTTGATTTCAAATGTTAAGATACGCAAATGAAGTGTACTACCACTTCTTTCTAGCTAGACTTTTCTAATGATATCCCAGTTCTGTGCTCATTATCTTTTGCTTTATTTCTCTATGCAGTTCTGGTTGTTGGAATTACAAAAGCAGAGATTTGTGTATTTCCCTGTAAAGCACTGCTGTGTGAAAAGAGAAAGCATTTTCTAAAAGCCAACATATTCCTTGTAATAAATGTGGGCTGTCATGTATCATAGTGGGATAGAATTTAGTAAATACAGGGGTTTTATCAGTGACCATCATGTGAATAATAAGACTAGGTCATTTTAATATCCTTCTCTGTGAAACTAACACACATAATGTCAAGGAATACGTCATTCACCCAAAAGATTCATTCAAGCACAGGCCAGTAGGCCAACAAAGACTGGTACTATTCAGGAGGCAAAAGAGAAAGCCTCAGGCATACCCCAATCATAAAACAGTTCAGAAGGCTATGCCAGGGTCAGAGAGCTCTGTGGAGAGAACTCTGCCCCCTTTACCCATCAGAAAGTGGCAGGAGTATAGGAAATTTGTGAACTCAGGAAAGGCATGCTGCAAGAAATGTTCTTTGGAGTTGGCTAAAGCAAGCAGGAGCTGGTGGGAGGTGGGTGGGAGATGGAGGGCTTGCTGTTAGGGTGTTGTTATTTTCAGGACACAGCTGTATCTCCTCCCACAGCCATAGTATTTCCTTCTGAGCAGAGGAAAATCCATCTAAGTTGGAGAGAACTGCAAAAGATGAGGTGTCTTCAGGGAAAGCACTGCAACACCCCTTGATCACTCATAGCTTCTGCACCCCTAGCTCCCATAGTATATAATGTGCTGCCTCTGCAACAAACAGAAGATGCTTATTGTCTGAGAGTGATATCCGAGATGAAAACAGAGTAAGTGATGGGTTACCACAGTTGTTCAACAGTCACCACAAAGAACAGCAACAAAACTTTGATTTTTGACTGTCTGGCTGTCTGAAGGAATATGTCCCACTCTAATCAGGATTGATAGCCCTAAATCTTCTTCCTGTCCTTTCAAGAACTGGCTTAAAATGTAGAAAAACCTTCTTTTTCCAGTCAACTGCTTGCTAGTCATCACATCTTTCCTGGGGGGGAGAATCAGTTCAAATATTTCTTGCAGTGATTTGAACAATTTTTTACCATAGGAGACAGTCCAAACAATAGGCTATGCAGTGTGATGGAGTGGATGCCTTCTTTTGATGGAAGAAATAATGAAGTTTTCATTAATTGCAAGAATAAAGGCAAACTCCTGTGGGTTTGGATAGTCACTGAACAAAAAGCAAAAGCTAATTTCTAGCCCCTCTTCTGGGCAATACTTTGTGCACAACTCTGAAATCGTATGTGTCTGTATCTGCTATTGATAAATGCTGTTTAACCACTAAGTCTTACTTACATGAGGCCCCTAAATCCCATTGCTGAACAAAGCATCTTATCTCTGTCCGTATTTTAGATATCTTCTGCTTTGCAATGTGAGTGATGTGCTGTGCAAAGGAAAAAGGTGCCTGACTTTGATGCTGTAGGTCTATCAGAAAATAAATTATTAAAGCATGGAACCAGTCTGTGATATGATATCTGAGGCTCCTTTGTGAACGTAAGCACTCTGGACAAGCACTGGTAGAAACACGAGTGCATGCAGAACGCAACAGTTCCTGTGGTTCAGTCAGCAGCCAAGCTGAGGTTTTGTGGAAGAATAACCTATACTTCGGAATAAGTGCAGGGAGATAGTGTAACACCCAGGTCCTTTTGCAGAGATAGCTGTACCTCTGATTTTATGCTGCAGGGTTAACACACAGTATTTTGCAATGATCACCTAGTAAATCCTTTATTCTCCTTGGGAATTAGGACTTCCACATATTCAAAGTCTTGCATAGCTGGAAGGGTACCTAGACATTTTGACTCAGTAGTTACATATTCTTGAAAAGGAAATTGATTCTACAGACATTGAGAGTAGATAGATTGTGTTCAGGGAACAACATATCAAACAGCTTTAAATATTTCAGATACTCTGATCCAGAAATTTGCAGTACATCTGATGAGAGGAATGAAGCCAAACGATCTCAAATACACAGGTCTTTTTTCACTGGATGAAATAAGTGAAGATTTTGCTTTAGTTCTCAGTAGTTTATTGAGAGAACTGCATTAAATTATTTATATTACCCAGAGGAGAATCAGGATTTAGTCATCCACACAACTAAAACCCCATTAATTGCTCAAAAAAATAATCGCCAAAATAAAAAGCTACTGAAAGTTTTTACCAGGACTACATTTTAAGTCTTTCTTTTTATCAGAAATCTTAAGTAAGCCCTTGCTTGTTACATACTTCATTAACGAAGGATTCTGCAAATAAACATTTTATATAGAAAAACTATGATATGGTTTGTTCCAGCCAGTGTCAGGAACAGCAGAGATGTTGTTACTATGATTACAGCAGAAGTTGCCACACCAGAAATGAGGAAACAAGACTTCCAGTTCAGATAACTGCTGCACAGTGAGCTTTGAAGTGTCAGCTAACACAGCTCAGTTCCTAGGATGTACAAATTAGCCCTAACAACACTGTGCATGGTAGATAGCTAGAACATTAGTTCTTTTTATATTTGTATGAATATAAATCAGAATTATATGTCAAGTAGTTTCAATAAAGGATGATTAGTAATATACTTCAAAAATGTTCTTATAAATATTGAAGATATAACTATTTTTACACTACCACTGATGAAGTAATTGCTTTTCATAGTAACTGCTTTTCATTCCCATCAGCAACAAACTGTATCTTTTATTTAACAGGAGAACTTGAGGGGAAGAAGAATGACCATAGCACTTGCACTATGATTAAAATACTTTGTTGAAAACAGAAAATGCAAAGTACCGTTGCCAAAACTGTGAAAAAGCTGATATTGCATAGTTTCTGCTCCACCCTCCACAGATTCAAGAACAAGATGGGAAAGTCAAAAGTTCATTATTAAGATTTCTCCCTCTGAACTACAGTTTTGACTGACATTGGGCAAAGAAATGAATTCTTCAGAAGAAGGGAGAAGTTCTCCTGAGTCTATGAACAGTCCTTCAGTCTTTTTGACTGAGTTTCCCACCTCTAATATAGGGTCACTTTTGTCTAAGTTTTTAGCCACTAAAATGGTAAATATCCTACATAATTTAGACAAGTTTCTTCAGTGTAAAATACCCATATACACTAATTTAGGTTACTTGAAACATCTAACTGGAGTTCAACTCAGGCACCAAAATCAGGGGCCTAAGACAAGTTTCATCCCACCTAACCCAGATGCCTAAATTAGGAGTTCAGCTTCCCTAGACTCCTTAGAGTTTACGGAGAGACATAAACTGAGGCATTTATGGTTCTGTAGTGGGAGATGTGCCTTGCAGGACCCCTCATTCTCCACTGACTCCAGGAACCATAGAGCAATTTCATTCTCATCACAAGTAATTCAATTGCCTGTACTGAGGTAAGCTGGATCTGGATCTTAATTCTGCACCGAGCCAATGGAAGGTATTGTTGAGATCACACAAGTACCCCATACAATCTAAAATACATACAGCTACAAAACATGTAGAAGGAAAGATATCATCACTGAAATGCATTAGAATATGCCCACCAACTCTCAGACTTAGAAATTAGTTCACTTATTGCTATTTCCCTTGTCAAATTTAATGTATTCATTTAAGGAGGTAACCATGAGACTTTGCTCTGCTTTACTAGTAAGGAAGGAAAGAATGTCTCTTTGAAAAAGCTTTTCATTCCCTTCTTTCATTCTTACTTGTGTATTTCAATTGCTGTTGTCATATTTTCCAGTCTTAACATCCCCTTGAGTAATTATTGCCACACAATTAAGAAAACATTTAGAATGGAAAAGTCATTTGTTAGAGAGTTGCACTCTAAACCAATGGTGTGCTCCTGTGCTTTGACTGATAACCTTTTCCCTGACAACTTGCTGGGATCTGATGACTGTTTAGGTTCACTCATTGCCGATTCTTGAGTTGAACTTTCTGTGACCTGACCTTTCAAGTAGTATATTTTCTTGCTGAAACTGACATATTTTGTCAGGTCAGTAGGGGCCAGCTTGATACTCCTTAAAGCACAGAAGACATATTTGCTTAGTTCAGAGCACAGAGACTTTTCCCAGTATTTTTCTTCACCATTCATTGGGTTAACCCATAGAATTTTCTGTATTAGGACTGGACTTTGTACTGTTCCTGTTATGTTCTCTGTATATTTAAGATATGTATTAAGCAAACTAATGTTACTGTAGAAGAAATCAGTCAAAAATTCTAATAGCAGAAAGCTGGATTAATTAGAAAACTAGTAAAATGTGCTGCTTTTTTTTTTTTTCAGAAATCAGATAATTTAAGTAAAAATCCCAATGTGCAGAGCATTATCATGTACAAGACTACATTGAATATATTGTATATATTCCCAAATAACCATTTTAAGAATAATGTTTTGAAATATTGAGAAAAAAAATTCTGCTTGCAGCTATGTTATGTGTTCTAAAAGTGATCAATCTGTTTGCATTAAAATAAGTAGAAAATAATAACAAAACCATTATCAATACATAATATATAACAATAATATGACATCATCCACGGTACAAGGTTCAATTTCAGCCATGCCATTATCTTGGTACAGTAATTGACACAGCAGAGTTTGGACTAGGTAATGATAATTACTGGGAGAAGTAGGAAAAAATGTAGGAAGTAGGAAGAAATGTGACTGTTACAATTCTATGAATTAATGACTAGCTGTCAGTAGTGAAAGCAGGCCTTCATCTTTCATTTTCTCTCCAAAATCAAGAATCAAAGGACAATCACTGATATTGTCATGCATCTAATTTAAAGCTGACAGATAGAAGTAAGTTGGGTTTTTTTCACATAACATGTAATTAACGGACCATTTGGACCATTGTTTCAAATTCCTAGCAAAGCCAAACATTTAATAGGAATTTTTACAGACACTTAAAGAGATAAAACCACCATATGATTATATGTGTATGAGATTATACACACACAAGAATTTTATTAAAATTGCAACATCATTCTTTCCAAAAAGTTGGAGAATGCCAATATTAACGTTGCCTGTACAACATTAATTCAGGCTTTTATAATACAGGCTTAAGTTAAATGATCACATCCTTTTTTCCCACAGGACTTCTGCCTAATTTCAGTCATGCTACAGGGACATGTCCAGGCAGAATCAAGTTTATCTGCCTACGCACCCAGCAAATCAAGTATAAACACCCCAAACCTAAAAACAATAAAAAATAAAACCTCTAGTCCAGAAGCTGTACAGTCATGCCAGCAAAGTACTATTTTTGATTTACTATGCCTCCTGCAAGACTACATGACTTCCCTACCACAGCTGTCTTGCTCCTGGCCTGGGGAATGCAAATG
>NW_008688761.1:12646-69173 GCF_000695815.1 Acanthisitta chloris | reverse complement strand
AGGTTTGCTAGCAATTATATATTGTTAGAGCACTAGTACATCTTCATTAGCAGATGCATATTTCTATTTTAAGACTATTAAACTCAGCAGTGATCTTAAGTAACTTCTATTTTCCACTCTATAAAAATCATTCCAGACAAAATGTTGCTCTGCGTTGCAGACTGTTTCACTGAGGGACTGATTAATGCAGGGAATGTTGCATAAAGTGTTTTGTATCTCTGAACACCTTCCCCCCACCCACCACTCCCCACCCCTTTCTGGTTTTGAAACAGTCCCAAGACAATTATACCTGTGAATAAGCAGCCAAAATAACACTGGATGTTACTACAGGGAGGACAGAAACCTGGATAATAATATTGTAAGGAATAACATTCAGGAAAAGGTGGTCTCCACTGTTCTCCCTTTTTACCCTCGTTTCTGCTGCAGAAATCATTTGAATGCGATGCACCTGGGATGTGAAAGTTGAAAGTGCATGTTGAAAATACTTGAAAAAAAATTGGTCATTTAACCTTTTTATCCATTAGCATTATTTGCAGCCTGTCTCAATTACGAACAACAACACCACAAAGAGGAACATTTTCAAATGCTTCCACAAAGTTTAGAGACAGAAGAATGGTCTGTTTCAAACATGCACTGAAAAAGGTCTTTTTAAGTTTTGATTGTTTCGTCTTTGAATAAATCCACGGAAGGGCAACATTTCAAGGAAAACAATTGTCAGTACACTTCCCATTCTGTCCAAAATCCACCTACAAAACAAACCTAAAAGTCTACATCTGAATGGTTTAAATTATATCCTGAAACTGGAAATAATACGTGATGTCCAATCCATTTTTAAAGTTTTCTAATTTCAAGTGGTATAAATCCAAAGTAAATCTCCTGACTCAAAGAAGTTCTTCAGATAAATAATAGTGCACATAAAGTCAGAATCTGTCAGAGATCATAAAGCCTATTTAAGGAAAGGGAATTTAATAGTTTGACATAATGGATTATTCTGATTATTATTATTATCCTAAAGGCTACAGAAGGATAAGCTGATTAATGGTTGGAGAATGCATCATGTCCTTTCAAAGTTGTTCATCGTGCTTACAGTCCACTTAAAGTAGCTTGTATTTTAAAGGTCCTCTTAAGTACATATGAACTCTTTGACCCACTAAAATACCTAAAGAAAGCTTCTTCAGATCACTTCCTAGGAAAAAAGTTGGAGTAATAGTTATAAAACATTGCATCATTAAGGGCAGAGGGGCTGACTAGGGCTGGCAGCTCTTTAAGGCTACTTTTCTTGGAGTGCAAGAGCTCTCTGTATGAAAGAAGTTGAGCAAGGCAGGCTGGAAACTGGCATGGCTAGGCAAGAGCTCCTCAAAGTGAGCACTTAGAAGCAAATTCACAGTCAGTGAAAGCAGGGTCAGGTGACTGGGGTGAGTACAGCGATCTAGTTCAAATGTGTACGGATGAGGTCAGGTAAGCCAAAGCAAAGTTGGAACATGACTTGGCAAGTAACATGAAAAATAACAAGGAGGGATTCTATAGGTATCTATAAATGAGAAAAGAAAGGCCAAGTACAGTGGACCTTGCTGATAAGCAAGAAGGGTGAATTGGTGGTGATTGATATGGAGAAGGCTGAGGTACTCAATGAGTTCTTTGCCTCCATCTTCACTGGAAGTCAGGCTTCCCACTTCTCTCAAGGTCCTGAGCCTCTGGGTGGATATGGGCTGAGAAAAATCCCTTCCACTATAAGCAAAGAGCAGATTCAGGACCACTTGATGAAGCTGGATAGCCATAAGTCTATGGGACCTGATGACATGCATCCTGAGGGAACTGGCTGATGTTATCAAGCCGCTCTCCATCATATCATAAAAGTCATGGTGGCCAGGTGAAGCCTCTGGAGACTGAAAAAAGGGAAATGTCGCACCCATTTTTAAAAGGTGGAGAAAGAAAGACCCCTGAAACTACAGACCAGTGAACCTCACTTCTATGCCTGGGAAGAACATGAGGCAGGTCCTCCTAGAAGATGTGCTAAGACATATAAAAGACAAGGAGGTGATCTGAGGCAGCCAACATGGCTTTACTAAGGGCAAATCATGCCTGATCAATCCTTTGGCCTTCTATGATGGAGTGATGGCAACAGTTGACAAGGGAAGACCCTTCCAACCCTAACCATTCTGTGATTCCAGGATTTATCTGTGAGTGTAAAAAACTACTATGAATGAGACATTTAAAACGTGAAGCAGCTAGAGCTCAATTCTGCTTTTACAAACAAAATGCATGGTAAAATTAATCATCCCTTTCATGTTGATATTTGCGTTATGACACCAGCTCTTGAAAGAGAAAAAAAAGGAAAAATGTTAAAAGAATGAAATATCACGTAAATCATAGTGAGGAATATATCAACATAGGATGATTTTTTTTTTATAGACATTGCAGCAGCACTAACGTGAGGCTGCCATCAGGTTAATTATACTGAAGAATTCAACTAATTCCAAAATCAGCATTGCAATTGTACAAGATACAAGTACCTTGAATTGGTCCATTTAACCTTGTTCCTGTGGGCAAAATAGAAACTAATATTTTAAGTTAGTGACTAAGCTGTAAGAAGGAAATGGTGCAGTGATAAGGGCTAGGTGAGGTATATGCTGAGTCAAGGAAACTCAGCTTGTATAGGAAAACTGTGGGAAAAAAGCTGTGGGAAAGAACAATAGGAGGTGAGTTGAGATGACTAGACAGAGAGCAGATGTGTAGGGCTCTGGCTGAAAAGGGAGATATGTGAACTCCATGTATTGGGCAGTTGTGATCCTTGATGAGTTTAGAAGATGGTGTACCATGGACTGAATAATAAATTGGCACATAAAAGTAGGTCTGTGGCATTCACATATTTACATGAGGAAATAAACCCCCAATCTAATTACATTATGTCCTGAGTAACTATTAAATAGGTCACTCATTGTCATAGTATCTAACTAATAAAACTGACCAGTTGAAATGTTTCCCAAAACTTTCCTAGAAAGTGGCAAAATTGAATAATACTGGCACTAATATACAAATAGACATTTTTAACTTTCTGAAAACTGTATCACTGCACCACTCTTGCTTTCAGTAAATTGCCTTTTAGGCAGTATAGGATTCATTTTTTCATTAGTAACTATATCTGCACAGAGAAATTTGTGTTGAATATGTGTCACCATAGTACTTTTCATGCTTTCCATGAAAACAAAAGCTTGGAGAAATGTGCAAAAATGTTGCCTCTGTAAGCAAGGGTAAACTAAGCCAGTCAGCTCTTTTAGTACTGATTACTCAAGGATGCTCATGAAAACTTTCTTTGGACAGCCAGTTTCGATAATGTTTCCAGTCATGTTCTGCTTAACCAGTCTCTGACATGAAGACTCAGTCTGGTACCATATTCATCGCTATAAGTAAGTGGTTCTTCTTCTAGGTAACACTTCAAATCTCAAGGTGATTGTAACATAAATTTAGTTTGGAAAGATGTTCCCAGTCACAGGTTGATTATAAGAAAAACTGTGGTGCTCAGTCAATTGGTAGCGGTAACACATGATTTATAGCAAAATTGCTGACAGAACACCCCTCTGTGCACAACAGTCACACTCACTGTGTTGTACACAGTATGCAGAACTAAGAAATGAGTAATAGCAATCTTCAGTTTAATAATCCACTTATTAAAGTGGATGAGTTGTTTTCTCATATAGCTACACCTGGTTTTTTATATAATTAAGTTAAAACCATTAAATGGTTCCAGAGAAAGTGGTGTCATTTTTAATTCTACTTTACAAAATATTCTAAGCACCTATTGTTCTAATAGAGGTACCATTGTACTCTTCCTTTCAAATGCAAACATTTTTTAGCTTATTAAAGTTAGGGAGATAAAGTAAGAAATTAGGGTCTCTATTGAGATAGCCACAAAACAAAATGCAGTGAGATCAAGCAATGTTGCTCTGACCGATTACCTCCATGCTGAGGATACTTGCAGAGATCCTCCTGCAAGCTAGCTATCCACTTTGCATTTTTTTTTGGATGTCAAAGTCTACATGAAGTCAGGAGGAGCTACAATGCACGAACAGTGCTCAACTGATCTCACGGATATAAGAATACCATTATAGCTTTTCTATCATGCTACACTGCATAATGAGCATCAGCTTGACAATACTTCTGCATAATGGATCATACTTAAAAGGGAGTGTGACTTGCAGACCACTCGTGTCTCCAGTTAAACAACCTTATGGTAACGGCAGCATGTGTTTATATGGAAAAATAATATTGGGAAAGTATTTTCTCCATTCCTTACTGTTATTTAATGTAATTTAATGGTTAGGAGAAAAGGAAGTCACACCATATGTCTGGTGTGTCCTTTGCAGATCACTGCAAATTGGGAACAAATGTTCAAAATCATGTATAATTTGCAAGAAATAAAGATCCTCATCTTGCTGAGTCCTGAGTACTTATTGGGGGTTTTTTTGCTTGTTTGCAGCTCACCAGAGGAAGCCAAGGTCAGTAGCATATCGTACACTAGACATGGGAAATTAATCTTACTTTATCGTAGACTATTTCTGCAGTAAAGAGACCAGACTTGCTCCACTTTAAATGTACCTTAAGTGACTAAGATTAAATATACATAGATAAATATACAAATGGTACAACTGAGTGATTGCCTTGGCTTTGCAGAATACTGGTACCTCAGAGATCACAGTTTGAGAGCTGCTGGTACAACATCTTTTAGGACTTGCTAATATATATCCCGAATTCAAAGGACTAAGGAAATGAACTAGCAAGATGAATAAGATTCCTTCATTCATAACTAAATTTGTCATACTCCTATTTTTAATTTTTTCGAGTTTATATTACTTGTCATTTGAAAATCATGACTGAAACAACTGTGTTCTTTTTTTTAATAAATGTAAACTTAAACATCCATTTCAGATGCCAAAAGGAAATTAATTTTAATGTTAACTCACAAATCTCTGTAACAGGTTTCAGAGAGGCAGTAGTCTTTTTCAATAAGCAAACTTTTTTTCCCTTTTCAATATTTGCAGTAGAGTTAATCAAATAGCTGAATCACAGTGGAAATGCTGACTGAAAACCAAAACAGTCTCATTAGATTAGGATCTAGAATTCCACTGGGTGGTTAGACCCAAAGGATATGTCAGATGCTAGTATATGGAAAGTGGATTTGAATACGCTTTTGGGATTCATCCCTTCATTTAGCAGTCGATTGAAAACTTACTTATCCTTGGCTGCTTGTATAATGCACCAACTCACTCACACCAAAGTATCCACATCTGCCTAGTTGTGAGAACTTCGCAACTTCTGCTACCTTAGAGGAGTTGATTTGACCTAAGGTGGTACATCAGCACTCTCTGAAATTTAAAACTACTTGAGTTATCTCAAACTGGGCAAACATAAGTCCTAAGTTTTAAAATTCTGGTGTTTAATGACTAAGGCTTAGATTCTAATGTTTAAAGAACTCTGCTAAAAGTAATAACTAGGTTAAATCAAAAAGACATGGTTTCCTCATAGACTGGTTATATCTCCTTGGAAAGAGGAAGAAGGGAGAGGAGGATTACAAGGGAGGGACAGATTCACCTTTCACTGGTTTTCTGGAGAAGCTGAACCTCTTGATAAACTGTTCTTGGGGAAAGATGTGGGGAATGAGATCCTGGGATATTCTCATCTGCTATAGGTAATACTTGTGGCCAGAAAGGCAGAACCTTCACAGAGCATTTGGTGGAGGCTGGGAAATGTAGGTCAATGGAATGAGTAAATAAGACAGTAGAGCCTGTGATTATAGAATTTATCCTGTAACAGTTAACCTTACAGAGTATTGGACTTGCCCTCACCTTTCCAGATTAAAGCACATCTATTGACAGCAGGTGATATATATAAAGACTGACCAAGTTTTGAAAATAGTTTCACCAAAAAGAAGCATACAATCAATAGAGAGGAACCAAGCAAATTAGTTCACCTCTCATGCTTCTCTGCTTCTTTCTAGCTAGAGAACATGAAACAAACGACAACTCGTTGAGTTACGTTAAACTGCTCAAGCAATAATTGAACTGCCTAACAAAAGTTTGGCATATAAGGGTGTGGAGAAGACATACCCCAGTAGCTTTTCTTAGAGTTTCCTCAGACTTCTGTTGGCTGCTTCCTGTCTTTTTCAAATTTCTCCTGTCTCCTTTAACAATAGGCTTTTAGCTTCAGAATTGCTACCAAAATAGGCATTAAAAATCTAGAATTATTTATCTGCTCTGATGTACAGACACTATGATTATAGTTGCTACTTTCCACACATGATCTCCAAATATCTAGACAGCTAGTCCAGATGGTATGTGTTGGCACATATTTTTCTTATCCTTCTGGAGAGGGGACCATCACCTACTCTGCAGCCCAGTCACAGGGCTCCAATGACCTTTTTAGGATGCTTCAGTTACCATGAACAGCAGGTGGCAACCATGCGCCCTGCTCTTGGTAACAACTCCCCTTAAAATCCTACTTCCCCTAGTCTTGCACCCTCTACTTGTGGTGTCTCATATTTAGTCAGCAGTGTAGGTAAAATTTTATGGTAGGGAACTTTGAAGGGAAAGACTTGAACCCAAGTCTGTGCTGGACAAGTAGGCATTAGAAGTGGTTGTTGACTGATACTTCTATTTCTGCTCTTCTTCTGCCTTCTTAGACTCACCAGTATAATTGTAGGCAAGTGTGATAGATGTGCTCTGTAGGTCACTGAGCCGTCACACCCCGCTCTCTCCCACTGAGCAGCGACATGTTGCCTCAGATATAAGACAAGGAATGAACTGTGTCCCAGGAAGTTTATCATCCTAGCCAGATCTCTAAGCTTCCTGTGTCCAAAATAGGTCCACAAATGTCATGGGTATCATGAGACTATGACTACAGATAATATGGAAGCTGACATGATTTTCCATGAAAAACTTAATACATAATTATGTCTTCAGAATTGTACTCACCAAAAGACTATAGATCTTTATTAATAAAGACTATAGGTCTTTATTAATGACATAAATGTAGGATTGAATGCATCCTCAGCAACTTTTCAGACTGTATCAAGCTGAGTGGTGCAGCTGATATGCCTGAGGGAAGAGATGCCATTAAGGGAACTTTGACAGGCTTGAGGAGTGAGCCCATGCAAACTGCATGAAGTTCCACAAGGCCAAATGCAAGGTCCTCCATATGGGTTGTAGCAATTCCCAATATCAGCATAGACTGGGTGAGGAACTGCCTGACACCAGCCCTGCAGAGAAGAACTTGAGGATACTGGTTGACTGAAAAATTGCACACAAACTGGCAATGTGCACTTGCAGCCCAGAAAGGTAACTGCATTCTGGGTTGCATCCAAAGCAGCGTGACCAGCAGGTTGAGGGAGGTGATTCTGCCCCTCTACACTTCTCTGGTGAGAACCTGCCTGGAGTACTGTGCCCAGCTCTGGGGTGTGCACTACAAGACAGACATGGGTCTATTACAGTAGGTCCAGAGAAGGGCGACAAAAATAATCAAATGGCTGGGGCCTCTCATGAAGACAGGCTGAGACAGCAAGTGTTCTGTCCGAAGAACAGAAGGCTCGGGAGAGACCTTGTTGCATTCTGTCAGTATGTAAGGTCGCTTACTAGAAAGATGGAGAGTTACTTTTACCATGTAGTGACAAATGGCTGGGGCCTCTCATGAAGACAGGCTGAGACAGCAAGTGTTCTGTCCGAAGAACAGAAGGCTCGGGAGAGACCTTGTTGCATTCTGTCAGTATGTAAGGTCGCTTACTAGAAAGATGGAGAGTTACTTTTACCAAGGCCTGTAGTGACAGGACAAGGGGTAATGGTTTTAAACTGAAAGAAAGCAGATTTAGATTGGATATAAGGCAGAATTTTTACTATGAGA
Organism: Acanthisitta chloris; assembly: GCF_000695815.1. Taxonomy (NCBI): domain Eukaryota; kingdom Metazoa; phylum Chordata; class Aves; order Passeriformes; family Acanthisittidae; genus Acanthisitta; species Acanthisitta chloris. The sequence continues at coordinate 61,283 of NW_008688761.1, read as the reverse complement.
GTGTTGAGACACTGGAACATGTTGCCTAGAGAAGCTGCACATGCCCTGTGGTTGGAAGAGTTCAAAGCCAGGTTGGATGGTATTTTGAGCAACCTGGTCTGGTGGAAAGTGTCCCTGCCCATATCAAGGGGGTTGAAACTAGATGATCTTTAAATGTCTCTTCTGTGATTCTATGTGTAGCACTTGCATTGAGTACTTCATGCATAGACATAATATGGAAATTCATGCCACAGCTGTGACTTTTCATTAACCTATTCAGTACTGGCCAAAATTACAATAGTCTTGAGCAACTGAAAGCAAAGTAACCACATAATCCAGTGGGTTTTATCAAGTAGTTTCACAGAAATAATCTAGCCACAGTTGTGTCTGTGTTTGTGAGAAAATCTTAAATCTTAAAATGGTTCTTGAAGTATAGCAGCCTATTGTTCTCAGTGCATTATTACATTTTCTTGCATATCTTTTAATAAACCCATCTTTCACCTATGAGTTGCTGATGCTTTGAAAGAGCTCGGTGAATTTGCAATATTTCTGTGAATACTAGTAGCTGTGGAAATGCTAATGGAGTATCTAGAAGGGCAACCAGGTGCCATCTAGTTATTCCTTGGTAATGGCTACGATTAAAGTGTTGTGCTGCACATTACGCCAGGTCTTAGGTAAATGTGAATTTTTTATGAAGTTCAGAGACATTGGTTTAATATTCTTAAGGTCAGAGAATAAAAATTAACAAAGAAGCCAAGAAATTCCTATTTGACAAATATGTAGGATATCATAGGATATTTCTCTTACTAGACAGAAAAAACAGAAGCCTTTATGTCATCCATCATGCAGTCTTAGACTTGCCTGTTTTTTAGCTATATCATATGGTGTGACAAAATATGTTCCTTTTTTTTCCACAAGTCTTGTGAAATGTTTTGCAGAAGTTACTCTAGGAATTTGCCTTAAAGGCAACCGGCAACCACTACTTTAGACCAGCAAGACAGCTATTGACTCCTGCTGAGCTTACACCTACAGGCATCAGAGGGAACATCACTTTTCAGCTACTGTGTTTTGGTGTGGTCTAGAGTTTTACCTCATTTCTTTCCGACTATTTGACATTGGTTAGAAGGTCAGAATTCTTAACTGTCTTAAAGTGAATTGGGTCAATTATTATTTGAAACATTTAACGACTCTTGAAGAAAAAGGTAGTAAATGCAGACAGTGTTGTTGTAACAGATTTTTGTCTTCTCCTTACCAAAATGGGGATGCAAAACCAGTTTTTCAGCTCATTTACCTAGTGAATAAGTATATTTGCAATCTGTTGCATTCTTCCACAGCTCTGTTCTGCAGTTTCTTTGTCACAATACACATTTTAATCTTAAGAACAGGTACTAGAGTCTCTTATAAGGGCAAAGTAGGGCTTAACTGAAAAAATATTTGGCTACATAAAGTAATGCCTTTCCATTTCAATATTTAATATGAAAATACACCATATATGATATTCCTGTTAAAATTGGTAGGCATATGCTAAATATATAAAAACTTACACAGTTTAGCATCACATTTCTTTCTTGAGGGAGGAGGAAATTAAACAGAATTGAATATATTGGAATTTGAGTTATTATTTTAATAATTCTCTCAGCATTAATATGTGGTCTGATGTGAAATACTTACACAGCAGCAGACAAAATACAGACATTTCTCACTCTGTTCCAGTTAAAATATTGCTAAATATATTGCTTTTATTTAGGTTGCAAAAACTATTGGTGACATCAAGAACTCGGGACTGTACTGTATGGGGGATTACTCAAGCCATGCAGCAGAATTAGGATTCATTTTACCTATTTCCACTGCCTGAAAGATGGACAATTAGTCTACCGTAGTTATCCAGAGTCCCTCTGCAGTGAAGAGAGAGAGAAAAAAAAATAGGTTTAATTAATTCCAGCTGTCTAACACATATCTTGTGAAGGGGTCAAGTCACTACTTAAGGTGTCTATTGATCTCTGCCAGCTACAGGGAAAGCCTGAACAACTATGTAAGTCTAATTTTATACTTAACCTTTAGATATCTTGCTTATCAAAGATAAATCACTTGCAAAATTAAAATCTTTATTCGATTTTTATTAAAACAAATAGATGGCAAAAATACACGATGAGAAAAGTGGAAATCAAAAGCATCAGCAGTTAAGCAAAATATTTGTAGGCCTGAAGCTAAAGTGCAAAGTATATTATTAAGACATGAGCTGTATTGTCTACTGAAGGCTTTTTCTAATTCATTAAAATGCATTACTTGATTTCCTGCATCTGATGGAAAATATCCAACTGCTTTGGGCAGTCAAATACTTAAACTTATCTAACTTTTTTTATAACTTACCTTCCTCATAACTTCTTTCCTTCTCACAGAAGTTCCTGATATGTGTGGATCTTCTCTTCTCCCCTGTTTGGTTTCTTGGTGAAAGTTTCTTGGCCTTTTGTAGCTTAGGTTTGTTGGCACTTGGCATCCTCCAAGAGAACTGCTGAAATGAGATCTCATGGTCCACATGCTCCTGAGTTGCTGCAATAATCAGAAGAGTGTAGCTGATCCCACCACAGGTCCAGGTTGCTTCTCAACAGTCACTAGAATTGAGGGCTTCCTTGGTCTTCAGGAAAGTAAAATCAGCTCCATAGCTTCAATGGAAAACTTTTAAAAATAAACTAATTTGTTTCTCACTCCAGGTATCTTGTGCACTGTCTTGTTAACAGAACAATTCTGAAGAGCTTGAAAATTTGGGGGTTGACTTTTCTAGGGATCCCATTGAAGGGCCTAACCGTGCACTTAATTTTAAATCTAGATCCATTTGTACAGGAAAAAAAAAAAAGAACATCACACCCTAAACCCAAAGTGCCTCCCTACAGCTGTAAAATTTGTTTTAAAAAATAGAAACAAGACCCAATACATGTAAAAGAAAACAAAGAAGTTCAATATGAAATGCTTTGTGGTACGAAGCACTGTGTATGACTCTATTTGTCCTTATGGCTGCCAAGTTACAGCCAATTCAGCTCAAAGCACAATCTTTAATTTTTTATTTATTTTTTTTATCAGTACAAACAACACAAGTTAAGGAAAAAGAACAAATTCATCCTTGGAATAACCTCAGATCTCAATGTTCTGTATTTGATCATATTTGATCATGAATACAAAGTTCAATGGATAGATCCTATCCTTCATTCAGTCCTTCTTCTATTGGTGTGGTCTTCATAGTGGTCTCCTTTCTAATGCTATTCATATAGAAGAGCTACTCACTGGCTGTTGCTAAGCCTCAGCTGCAGAACAGATAGTGCCGTGACAATAACAAAGGAAGGAAAAAACCCGAAAAAAGGTAGCAGAAAAAGCAAATATATTGACTGCCTAAACTGAGAAAAAACTGTAGAGCTGAGAGGGTAGTCTTCATCTCCTACTTGTATTTCTAGTCACATTTTCTACATGTGTCTTCAGATATCTAAGAAATTAATTCAGTTGGAATGTCCAGCTATTGATCTATCAATATACAAGTGCATGTGATGTAAGAGAAGAACAGTATTTTAGAAAAGTTATTATCCTGAACCCTTTTGGTCTCTTTGCAGCACAAATCAGTTGCCAAGATAAAGATAGTGTCCCAAAAGGGCTATTTCAAAATTGGTATTTCTAACATCATCCAGTGGTTTTGTGATGGGATTAAATATCCACTGAGTACAAGGTCAAATCTACAAAATGAATTGACTTGTGACCTACTTTGGCTTTCAAACTGCTCTACCAAGGACAGTCAAAAGGCTAAGGTAGCTCATTGCACGTTGCCTTTTAACTCTTAATCATACCTCTGTCTGAAGTTGCTGGACTTTCCATACCAGTAACTCTTGAAATACATTAGAAAAGAGGAAGGCAAACTGTAGCTGTCTGTTTCTTTCTACGTTTCACAGCAATCTCCTCTGACCAGCTGGTCTCCAGTGCTGTGGTGCTAACAAAGAAATGAACTCCTGAGATTTTGCAGAGCCCAGCTGATTTCATGCATTTTATTTTAACTGTGTTTTTCTAAAATGATCAGCTGTCAGGTTGCCTCAGTCCTCTAATATCTTGCTGTAGAACCTAAATAAAACAATTCATGCATGCTCTCTGTCTTGATCATAGTTTGGGAGAAACTGGCCACAGATTTAAGCAGGGCTTTTGCAGGAACATAGTGTACCAGCTCTCCCAGATATTGTGCAACTAACAAGAGGCTTAAGTTTCAAGCTTTTTAGATGACTGCCCCTTAGCCAGAAACAATGTTGCATTTAAACCTTTTCCTCTAGGCAGTCAGGGAATACAGGAATTGTCATTATGCTGACAAATGACATGCTTTGGGTGTATTACCACATGCAAAGATGGATAAAGTGTGAGTTATCTGCTGCCAAAACCTTTGTGCCGTTGGAGTACTGAGTATAATAGTAGAATATGCCACTGTTTGGTCTACATTTAGAATAATTGTCTCAGATACCCAAATAAAATCTGTTCAGAAGAACATAAATCTATTTGAAAGTTATATTGGTTAACTGTGCTCTTTGTTTTCATGGTTATTCTTTTTGTGGTCTTGCACATCTTCCCCTCTGTCCCTAGAGAGGTGTGTAGTGACAGTATACATTCCAAAACTGTTGGAAGGCTTTATGCTAACAATTATGCTTCATTTAAGAAAATAACCGTGGAAAGCAATGTGTCCCTTCCCTAGGTTCAGGGATGCCTTTCAGCACGTCTACATGGAAGTCCATTGTCAGATGCACTCACTGAAAGGCAGGAACAGTGAGCACTACCAGCACTGTTGTACAAGATGAAACAGTGGGTTTAAATGGAGAAAATTCTGTTCTCTGCTTTACATAGCTATTTGGTGAACAGTTTGATAACACTGCCCATGTCGTTGTGCCTAGAAATATTTTTGCCTCTGTCACTTTTTGATGATAATGCCTTACTGAGCTGCTGTTCAGATTCTATGTTCTCATTTGCATCTATGATATGGACACCAGAAGCTATTAGTTAAACCTGAAAATTATTTTTCCAGTTAGATAATATAAGGTAGATTGTTGTACAGCAAAACACAGAAGGATACATCTCTTATGGATGAATCGACCCTTTTTCCATCCTCATATCCTTCTTGATCTCTGAGGGAAAAACTATCCTCAGATGTTCCTTCTGTATTGATTTTTACATTTCCATTGAACATCAGTCAATCTATGCAGCTGCAGAAATGCACTGAATTAAGTCTATCAGAGACAAGAGACTATGGGCTGAACAACAGAAAAAGCTAAATGCAGTTGCACAATAGATGACTGCTCTGGGTAAGGAGAAATATTTCATTTTTAGAAAAAGAACTTTTACCATGCTAGTTTGCATCTCCTGAGATAATACGGAGAAAACACTAGACAAGGAATAAGCAGGGGAAAGAAAGTGAAGCAGGAATTATTAAGTTAAACTTAACAGTGGTGAATGCTTGAAAAGAATATTGAGAGAGCTGTTTGTATAAAATCTGAAGAAGCAAATCTAGGCATTTTATAATGGTGTGAAAATACAGATTACCTTACCAATCCTGCCTCACCCACCTGTAATTTTACTTTGTTTTTTAATGAACATGAATTACAGTCTTTCCATAAAGGTATCATTCCCTCCATGTAACTGTTGTGCTGTCACTCTGCATTTAAGACACACAATTCCCATTGCTATGGACTGCCTTGCTTTCTGCAGTCAGGTACCTCACTTTAATTGAGATTTAAAGCCAAGCCTTGTTCAAATACAGGCAACACAAAACACTCCTAGGAGAAAATGGGAGTAAAGTTTGCTTAACTGGTGATGGTGTTTGGTTGCTTTTTCCCCTGGTGGGAATGTGTGTCTCAGATTTAAACCGCACAGCTGGGAAAGCCAACCTCAGCCTCCAGCCCAGGCTGTCTGCATACAGAGGCTATATTTGTCAGCTAATGTAATACATGCTAAAGAAGCCAGAGATTTCGTGGCTTTCTGCTCAAAAGAGCCTGGGGCAGCCTTACTTGAGACTACACAGCATGTGCAGAAGAGATCAGACAGTTCAGCCAAAGGCAAACATTAGTATATTTGTTATACAAATGCCCAGTATAGACATAGCAGCTTTGTGCTATCCCCTCAGAGCAACACCATTTTCTATTGGCAAATATTAGATAACTAAGCATATTAGTTCAGATCTGATACAGTACAGCACCAAACTAGAGTACTCTCGTCACTGGTAGTAGTACCTTACAGCCAACTTTCTCTCACAGACAAGCAACCGAACATAGTGTAAAAGAAGGAAACTGAGAACACGTATTATCAGTGCAGATTATCTGGGACTAATCTAACACACAGAGTATAAGGCTTTCTGGGCTCACATTTAAGCCATGAGCATCTGGTCTTGGCCATATTTGGTCTACTACCGATGAATGGAGAAATCTGTCATCTGTGGATACCCTAACAGAACTAATATCTTCCAAATAAATGTCTGAGCAAAATAAACGACTAAGGCAAAGTTCTGTTCATTGCATTGCTCCAAAAATAGGTGTATATTAAAATAGAGTCAAGTGTTATACAAAGTGCCCTGGCAACAAGAACTAATATTGCAGTGAGTTGTAAGTCCCAGGAATGCAAAGGGAGTTGGGCAACCAAACTGAACTGTTCAGTTATAAACATGAGCTGCTGCTGCAGAGAAAGGCAACAACCATAATGAAACATGTGAGGGAAACCTCAGCATACTGCAAATTTAATGTACTACCTTCAGGCAAAATATTGCAGAGGAAATATAAGCTTTGAAACTTCTAATAAAAGAAGATGGGTAACCTCGTCTATACCAGAGAGGCACAGCTAAGAGAATGGGGACAGTTTGCAGAATGCGACAGCATGCAAAGATTTTCTGGTGACAGGGATAAGGAAGAAGAAGCTTTCAGCATTTTATTCTTGTCAGACCCTTACTAATCAGTGCAGTATAAAACATTACCTCTGGAGATGTACTGTGGTCACATATAGCCCCCTGCCCATTTTGCCACCTGCATCTCTTCAGTACATGTGGTGGTCATAAAAAAACAAAGCACTAATCTGATGAAAATATTTAGATAACTGATGATTGTGTCCAAGAAATATTTCAGATGCTTTTTGAGAAGTGGAAAACAATTTCAATGGGGTTCAACCACAACGTGCTTTTTGTATGGATGCTGATAATACATCAATCATAGATTTTACTTTGGAGAGAAGCACAGCTACATTAATTCATTCTATTAGACATAGTTTGTGGCAATGCATGGCCTTCTTTCTGGAGATATTAGCTTGGGTATTCTGAGTCAAGGAACACCTATTTACACTAACACACTAAATCTGTGTGGAACTATCTGTTATTTGTGGCTGCTAGTTCTGCATACATGAACTTCTGGGAACCAAGTAGTTATAGTTCTCCCTGACTAACTTGAGTTATCTGAGCTTTTAGTTAGGAAAGGCCAATCTGACTCAGCTTTCAGATGTGATAATCCCTACAAAGATCCGTGTGAACTGTGTTGCTATTGACCTAGCTAAAGGTTTAAATACAGGTTTATCTTTACATATGTGTCAGTCTTTTCACTTGTCTGATATTCTGTAGTTTTACTATTCACAGTTATCAATAAATGGAAAATTGGCACAATAGGTGAACAGTAAAAGCAGTCAGTTTGTATCTTGATTCAGAAAAATTAGGAAAAGACAGTAGTTGCAAATGACAAGAATTGCCAGATACCTACACATTGTTTTTGAAAAATGCTAAGCTATTTTCATAAATGAGAGAATATGGGAAGAGGTTGCCTACTTTCCCATTAAATACATAAAAATCATTAGTGGAAGTATAGCACAGTCTTAATATTAGGCTACATACATATGTTTGTGTTCCTGTAAAGTAAAAAAAATTAATTTAGTTAATTATCAAACTTAAATCATTATTCCACTAGGAAATTATATACTTGCTCTGCATGAGAATTATGAATTTAAACAAGCAGTCTGGATACTACTATGTTTACCCTAGGTACAATTTTCCCTCAAAACTTATTTGTCCCTTTCATCTATATTTCAAATTTTATTTTTCTCATTATAAATACTCAAGACCTACCCATCATTCTTTGGCATTTGACATGCATTAGATTTATTTTCAAGCAAAGCATCATCTTTTTCTTCTCAATTTTCAAATAAGCTTCTCATCATAACATAACCAATATAACTGAAAAAAAAAAGCTTATTTCAAGTATCTCTATTACCTCTATTCACACACAAGGCTGTCTTACTTGCTTCTGGACAGAAATGCTCTGAATTCCTTTGCAATAACATCATACAGTCATACATCATTGCCTCCACAAAAATAAAACCAGGAAACAGATAACAATTGACACTTTTATTGTGATATAGTGTTGACTGGGTTATCTCCCTGCCTCAGAGAACCTTAGCACTTACCACCTTATTCTTACCTGTGTAAACTACAGGATTCTTGGGAATAGCAGGGTTGTTTTATTATCATCATTGTAAGCAAATGCTCGTTAGCTTCTAATAACGCAAATGTTTTATTGCGTAGTTTCTAATTTATAATTACTTCTGCCTGGTAATAAAAATACTGTATATTTCTCTGAATAAATCAGACTCCCCAATTTTCTCAGTCTCACTTACTTTGGAGAAAAAATGTTATCTATAAATACTGAACTAGCTGCAGGATCCTGTGTCCACAAAGTACAGTATCACCTGATTTTCTCAAGAATCTTGTCTGAAACTACATAGACTTCAAAGGTAACCTCTATGGATCTATTGAACATAAAACCAGAAAAAGGTCTTCATGGTCTAACTTGTATGACATGGCCATATGACATTTCAGACTAATTTAGTGCTGGAGTAGATCACATGAATTTAGAAAAGGGGTTTTTTAAATTTTTACATTAATCAAAAAAATTGATGATGAAGTAGCTTTATCACTTGAACCTTTCTTCAATTAACCACAGTGGAGGCAAAAAGTACATATGATATTTCTAGAATCTCTCTGCCCAGTGTTAACCTATATAAATTAAAATGCCCTGCTATGAATTCATGATCAAACCTTAACATTCTTTGTAACAAATTAGCTATATTGAGGTTGGATTTCCACTTATAGGATATTTTCTCATCCTTTGAATATTTCGTGTGGACCTTCTTGAAAGCTTCTCATTTATTTAGACCCTCTAGCATTGAAAGTACGAGAACCAGTGCATTTTTTTCTCGTCAAAGTCTCCCTAGAATGAAATGCTAGCATCAAATTATTTGGCTGCATTATTCTTTAGAACATAATTTAGGGAGCCCACTTACACATGTATCTAAAGCATGTTTGGGATATGACAATATGTGCCTTCTCAGAAATTTTGGAATGTTTTCACTCATATATGCAAACTGAAAACAGCTCTAATTTCAGGGAAATGTTGCCAGTTTCTGCTGAGAAGTCATATAGCAGTTGCAGTGATATTTTGTACTTCTTTATCACTTTCTGTGTCAATAAATAGTTAATATGGCTCTACAACAAAACCTGCCATTTTGGAGTTTCTTCAGATTACAAGGAAAAATACAAGCAGTGTCTACTTTGGTCCCATGATACATCCTTCAGGACATTAAGAAGAACTCGAATTAGCTCAAAAGCTAATTACTAAAACAAGAACAAACCCTATATTTAAAATATTTAATGAATAAATAAACTGATAATTGTTCTGGAAGGTATTTCCAATTAAAAAAATATAGAGAATTATTTGATAATGCATTGTGTATTTTTAAGCATAGGCAGGCAGCTAATTGTATCCAGAAACTAAGTGCTAATATTGCAACAGAAAAACCCTACTCCTGTGAACTACATATTTCACTGAGAGGCAATAAAGACAAACCACACCTTTTCATGCATCCATTACTCTGATCAGACAGGAAAAAAATAATTTAAATAAGACATATACATACAAACAAAAATGGAAGGGTGACTCTGGATGTGAATGTATAAATTATTTGTAAGGCAAAATGGTTAATACTTTTTTTCCATTCTGTCTTCATTTCATTTTATTAAAAGGGAAAAATAGAACAGTTGTTACTGAGGTCATGCTGTCTGGGAGGATTAACAGAAATTTCCTAAGGTCATTTCTGTAATTTGCAAAAGTATTAGTAACATTTAATTAATAATAGTCTCGGTGAAAACAGATTAAGTCAACCCCATCGAGTTTCTATCCATCACTTCTTACATTGCTTCTGGCTCTTTTGGGATGCTGTGTGAAGTTATCACAGACACATTTAACGAAAGCAATTTAATATTTCCCATAGAGAACACAAATCCATTTGCATTACTATCACCAGATGAAACCTTATTTCAAGAACATTTGACATAATTAAAATCTATGAAAATATAGTGAAGATTATATTTTGAGAGTAATATAGGATTAAATGCTAGAGTCACGGTTCTTCTGACTGAATATATAAATACAATTTTGCAAGTTGCCAGGTGACCCTATTTATGATTTGCACCGGTGAGATATTTTTAGTGTACTGTTTGCATTGAGGGTAGGTGTGGCAGAGAGGGAGATGCAGCAGTTGACCTCTGTGTGAAAAACTGAGGGCTGCCCCATACCAGACATGGTTGGGTCTAGCCAGGTCCAAAATGGACCCTGCCCAGGGCACGGCTGAGTCTGTCGGCTAAGCTGGTGGCACATCTGAGAAAACACGTTTAAGAAAGAACAAAATACCCCATAGACAGTGAGGACTGAGGAAATAAATATGTTAGAAGCAATTCTGCAAATCTCAAGGTCTGAGAAGATGAAGTAGGAAGAGGTGCCCCAGATGCTGGAGCAGAGATTTCCCTGTTGCAAATGGAGAGGACCATGGTGGAACAGGTATTTCCCTGAAGCCTGTGGAGGATCCCACATTAGAGCAGGTGAATATGCCCTGAAAGAGCAGTGGCCTCCAGAGAGGAACCCACACTGAAGGAAGTTTATCCTGAAGGACTGCAGCCTGTGGAAGACTCACAATAGAGACGGGAAAAAGCATGAGGAGGAAAGAGCTGCAGAGAGGAACTGTTATAAGTTGACTCCAATCCCCATTCCCCATCCTCCTACACTGCTCAGAGGGGTGTGCTGGTTAAAGAAGTCAAAAACTAAGGGCAAAAAAAAGAGCAGGGAATGTTGGTTTAGTTTTTCTCCTTGAATCTCCCCTTCCTACTCCATTTTAATTAGCAGTAAATTAAATTAATTTTCCCCATGTAGAGTGGTTTATGCCCATGATAATAATCGGCAAGTGATCTTTCTATCTTTGTCTTGACCCACAAGCTTTTCCATCTTATTTTCTTCCTCATCCTGTTGAGTATGGAGAGTGACATAGCAGCTGGGTGGATGTCTATAAGCCAGCCAAGGTCAAACCCCACATATTATCTTCTGGATAGAATGGTTTTGATTAGTAGGGCTCAAGCTGCAGTTGCTAAAATCCCACTCAAATACAGGATTCAATGCATGAACTGAAATCAAAATGCCAAAAGTGAAGAAGAAATACAATGGGGAAGAAGGCACATTAACGCATTTTTAGGGTCTGGGTTTCAGATGATGAAATGAAGTTCTGTGGTTTTAGTTTTTCCCATTTCTTTTGGAAGTTACTTAAGATTGCTTTTTCAGAACATAACTAGGGAAACCAAAGTCTTACAGAAGGGCACCACTTATTGCAATTACATAGGTACAGCAGTAATATGCACAAATAGGCAGTTTCTAGTCACTACATATGCATTGCACTGGTTCATGTATGTATCAATACAAAATTGAATTTAAATGTTCATGAAAATGCATACATATAAGAGGATGGGTACTTATATTCCAATTTTGTATGCAAACACACAGAAGAATGGCTTGTTTCTGCTTAATGAATTTTCAGGATTTATATGATGTAATGAAATTTCTCTGCATGCAACCACAGTACAAACTGACAGATTGCAAAAGACCACAACTGATGTTATAAACAACAGACTGAAGATATTAATTTAGACAAATGAAGCTTGTTGAGTCAAAAATATATTACATGGTACCTTACCTAATTTGCTTAGTATTTCAGAGGCTGTTTACAGTAATTTCAGCAACTATGACATATTACTTCAGTTGGAGGAAATAAATATGGTTTATCCAGAATATATATATCAGATGCAGCTGTGATGCTCTCCTAAAAAGAAAAGCATATTTCCCGCACACTTTATTAAGGTGAATTACTGGTAAGGTTCTTAGTTTTGGTTATAATGGTCTAGAAGATTTACAACTGTTTGGATTACTATAATTCTTCAAGTGCATAGGGGAAACAAAATCATGAAATCTAATCTAAACTGGCATCTAAATTATGCTTTTGGGAAGCTGCACAGTGAATTTGCGGGATGGGGTTGCATGCACCAGAGGTCTCCTGAGCTGCGAATACCCTAAGAACTGAAAAATGGAGGGAGTGCTTTCACAACAAAATGCCAATGCTTTTCTTTATAGAGATTTTTTGGTATAGAGTAGGAAAATTTCTTGGCAAAAAATAATATGTTTGATACATCCTTTGCTACACTGAGTGATGTTCTGATGAGAAAAATTATAAAGAAAATGTTTGTTGTAAAGTCATATACAATGTAGGTAGCAGCTCACAGGATAATAATGTTTAATTGGACACAGGCACTTTCACCCACCCATCTTAAGTAAATTACACTGTCTTGAAAAAAATCTTATATATGATAGTCATTTTGATTTGGAGCCAGTTTGGTAGGGAGGAAGTTATGCTATGAAAGTAAACATTTACAATCTCAGAGAAACTTTTATCTTCAAGAGGAGTGTTTCTACAGCTAGAAAATGACCATAGCCACAAAAGAGCCACCAACATTTTAGAGAGTAAATATAAAAATTCTCCTCACACAGCTCCAATGTGCCAAGGACATGACAGATAGAAGGAATAACTGGAGTGAATTTAAACACAGCACCAGCTTGAAGTGCATTGATTGGTTGGTGTTGCAATGGGGTAGTAAGTTTTAAACCATTTCAAAATCATCATATGCACATCCATAATCATCCATACAATTTAGACCAACACTGAATGTGTTTCAGGCAACTAGGCCAACAGTAGCTTTTAAAATACTCTACTAATAAAGCACTTCCCTGAGAATGGAAGGCTTATCTGTTGAGAAGTCCCAGAAAAGTGCAGGTGCTTTTATTTCTCTACAGCAGGTGTACATTGTACACTCACCAGTTTGGACACTCACGGAGCACCACTGTCCTTCAGGCATAACAAAATAAAGTTAGCAATTTGCCTCCAAGTCTGCTTGTAATTGTGCTTTGGTGCCTAAAACTTGTTAAGGCTTGCCTTGCCACAGGACTTAGAATCATATCATACTGAGGTTCTCAACTAAATTGTATCAGAGGAAGCAAGCATAATACTTGTATTGGTTATAAAGTGTAAAATAAGGTGTCTGACTCATGCAGTGACTGGAATACAAAGATTAAAACATCCTGCTTCCCCAGGCAAGTACTTTGTTATTCCCATTATACTGTGCCACACAGACTTCCAGTGGTTACTGCCTTCTTTCAGATTTTTACCATGCCCTTTCTAACTGGCTATTATCCATACATTAAGCATACAGCCAAATGCCAGCAATTCTTATCATCATACATTCAGTTCATGTGCTAGCCACAAAGCAGTAAATAGCAAATTATTAAATTTCCTTGTATACATATATCCATTGAGCAACATCCTTTAGGAGGGTCATGTGTCAGGTCACAAATATGGATTGTTATTCCCTGAATTACCTGGCCATTCACCTAGAAGAGCTTAATCACACATACAAATCAAATAACTTGCAAGATAACACATTTCACTAACCTTCCTTTCATTTAGTGATATTATTCATGTAGTCCAAATCCTTATGCTCTATATTTCTTTCTGCTTTTAACATGCCAGTTCCTTTGCCACCCTCAATTTTATTTCAGTTTCCTATAATCATATTCTGGCAGTCTTCAGTTCATTGGCAACAGTACAAAATCATACATGATTCCTTTGCAGAATTTGTTGGGTTGACCCTGACTGGACACCAGGTGCCCACCAAAGCCTCTCTATTCCCCTCCTCCTCAGCTGGGCAGGGGAGACAAAACATAACCAAAGGCTGCAAAGCAAACTAAGGCTCAACCAAAGGCTGAGGTAAGGACAGGGACAGATCCCTCACTCATTGCTGTCATGGTCAAAACAGATGTGACTCAGGGATATTTGCTTAATTTATTAGTAGTCAAATCAGAGTAGGGTAATGAAAAATAAATTCAAATCTTAAAACACTTTCTTAGTACCTCTCCCTTCTTCCTGGTCTTAATGTTACTCCCAGTTTGCAATACCTTCTCGCTCCCTGAGCAGTACAGGGGGACCTACCCCTCCTTCTTCTCTGACCTTGGTGTCTTCAGAGCTCTTTCTCTCACATATTCTCACTCTTACCTCTGGTTGTTGCTGCCCAGAAGTTTTCCCCCTTCTTAAATCTGTTATCCCAGAGGTACTACCACTGCCACTGATGGGCTCAGCCTTGGCCAGCAGAAGACCATCCTGGAACTGTCTGACACTGGCTTTGTCAGACATAGGAGAAGCTTTTGTCAGATTCTTATAAAAGCCACTCCTGTATCCTCCCACTACCAAAGCCTTGCTGTGCAAACCCAGTGCACAGGAACTTAATTTTTACAGAGCTGGGGAATATGGACACAGAGAGACTAAAAAGAAGCAAAATGGTTTGGGGCTATAAAACATATTTGATATCTGCTGTCCAATATGATTGGAACACCATATTTAATGAAATACAAATGATCACTTTAGAAAAGATAAGCACAACTCTGACCTGATTCAATGGGAATGAAAAAATGTTTGTAGAACTGCAAGGTATTACTTGATTATTACCAAAGATTAATATTTAAGACATCTTAAATTCATACTGAACAAGCATGATTCTTACAGAAAAATAATTTGGTTTATTTTAAGGATTCCACATTGTAATGAGCATTTTAATCTATGGAGTATACTCGTGACTGTAACTGGTCTTGAGCAGTCTTCCCTTTTACATTTTTAACTTATCTGAGTTTTGCTGGAAAAAGTAGCAACTAAAATTCCACTTTACCAATGTGGAAATTGTTTTCTGCACTTTCACCCTTATCTGCTATTACTGTCTTTCATATGCTATTTTACATCTTCATTCACACATGTTTTTACATTCACTTAAACTAAACACACAAAGGACTGCTTCTATGGTTTTAGATTCACCATGTTACCTGAAGAGAATCTTGACCTAATTACACAACAATGGGAGGCAATTGTTTTAAGAAACTAACTTTATGAAATAAAATTAAGTATCTGTTAGTGAACAAAATATTTCAATTGCAAGGAGCAATTATAAGAAAAGATGATGGAATCTTTCAAAACCAAACAAGCCAGAAAACACAAATATTCTCATTCTACATTTTTAAAAAAATTATAGGAAGATTCGAGATCTGTATTATTTGCTCTTCAAAACATTCACAGCAAAATCATGGTGCTTAACCTGTCCACAAGACTATGTTTTGTGCAATCAAATCAGTTTGTGCCAAATCCAACCTCCAAGAAACCCAGCCATATGTCAGCCTGCGAGATACAGCAAGTAGTACCGGTAACAGAGAAGGCACACCCTGAGTTTAGTGATAGGCAACAGGCACAGCATTCACAGCTTTGCTATTTGATAAGCTTATTGTAGCACTTAGCAACCAATATCAAAACTTATGCTAGAAAGCTACTTTAAATAGCAATGGAATGGTAAAGAGCACTCCTTCCACAAACACCATCAGTCAACATCTTCATCTTAATGAACTGACCATATGGAACTGTCACCTTGAATCACTATACTTAATTGATTTTAAGGCAATGAAAAATTCTTTTGCTCATCTTTACCTCTCCCGCATGACAAGATGTGAGGGTTACCTAGTCAGTTACTGCATCCAATCAAAAAGTTATGGATAAGCTATAGCATCTCTGTTTCCATCACATACAACCTCAATTTAAAGGCTTTTAGTGAAGAAAAAAATCCACAAAATATTTTTGTAAACTTCTCTATGGATGCATTATCTTCACTACTGGCATTTGTTTACTATTTTTTATTCCATTCTTGATTTTAGATATTGCTTTGGCTGTTGGAATGAAGAGCATGAACAGATTTATTGTTTATCATGAAGAGATTATCTTCGGGAAAGACTATAGTGCCACATTATCTCTCTGTCTTCAATTGGTGATGAAAACTGGCATTAGTTTAGACTTGACATGGCTTTTCCTCAATTTCTGAGTTTTCAGCATCCTCTTTGAACTATTAATTCCCTAATTTGCTGCAGTATTCCAGTAAAACAATGCCAAAGGGAGTGACATAAAATGATCTTGCTTCTCTTTATGACATATTCCACTATTTTTATATCCACCAGATGCCTGAGCTCTTCTCCATACCCTGAGGATGTGCTTTCACTGTGATGTTGAATCAGTGTAAGCCTCTGTATTGAGTGAATATACTCTCAACTTACATCTCTAAGTACATGGTCGCTTTCACCCAGAAGCACAACCTGTCTCTTGGTTGTATTTCACTTACATGTTTTGATAGCACTTGTTAAGTGATCTAAATTCTTATGTATCATTGATTTGTCTTCCTAAGTGTTTGCTATTGTCACATTTACAACTTTGTCAGGAGTAATTTCACTCCATAAAATTGATAAATTATGTTGAAAATGTTGAACTAAGAATAAGCTCATGTAAGACCTCATTAGAAATGCCTTCGGTTGCAGGTCTGTAATTTGTAAGCCACTGAACTCTTGGTATTGCTCTAACATTAATCCACCTAATTAAAATGTAGTGCCACAGTTAATCATAACTCTCTACAAGAAATGCATCAACAAACCATGCTTTAACCTCATAAGGAAAAGTATCAAGGTATACATATAAGTGTAATTATTTATAAATCAGTTCTGACTGGTATTAATGAGGTTACCCTCTAAATGTTTTATTAAAAATGTCCAGTATGAAGTACTTTATATTTTGCCTTTAATCAAATTTGGATGGGCAGAACTGTAAATTCTCAAATCATTTAGTTTATTCAACAAGTATTGAACATACAGACACAGCATTCACAGCTTTGCTATTTGATAAGCTTATTGTAGCACTTAGCAACCAATATCAAAACTTATGCTAGAAAGCTACTTTAAATAGCAATGGACCACAATTCATTGTGATAATAAAACAATCACAAATAATAAAACAATCACAAAATTGTTTTATTAACAATTTTTTCCCTGTCTATTTACTAAGAATCCAAATGATAATTTATTATGAATCCTTTCTTTCTTATTATACATTAGAAATTTATTTTTCTTCATACTTTCCACCATAACTTTATCTTTCTAGCTTTTCTCTTTGTCAATAGTTTACCACAATTCTTAGTTTCTGTTTGATGCTCAGTTGCCTTAGCTTCTCCCATCTTCCAATTCTTATGAATATTTTTGTTAAAATCTTCATTTTCTCTCTAAATTCTGAGGACTTGAGTTTTATTTCTTTGATTGTTTTCGATAAGAATAGTCTTCCTAATGGTCTAATAGCAAGTTTGACAGCACCTAGTTAAATGCTTTTAAGTACTATCCAAATATCATTCATATCTTGCTAGATTCTTACTACTATCTGATTTAGCTATAAGTGGGTTTTGACTTTATGATAGGATCTCTTTAAATCATTACGTGTATATTTTACTTTTAAGCCTTCTATCTATATGCACATTGTAAATGTGATTCACTGGAGCATAATGACAGTTGAGGGAAGAGGCTGAGGTAAGAGCTTGCCAAGAAGGCTTTGCATGAACTTAATAGCAGCTTTTCAGTACCTAAGGGGAGGTTATCAACAAGATGAAGCCAGACTCTCTACTGATGTTTGTGACAGAAGAACAAAGGAAAACAAGATACCAACTTTATGCAAGAAAAAAAATCAGTATGGCACTAAGCAAGGATTAGAACAGGAACCCTAAAAAGTTCACATAATCTCTGTCCTTGTAGGTTTGTCTGAGTTGATGAAGACCTGAGCAGCCCAGTCTGATCACAGAGTTGATCTTGCTTTAAGCAGGAAGCTGGACTAAAGACCCCCAGAGGTTGCATCCAGTCTGAATTATTCCAATTCTATGATAATACCGTTTATAACTATCAATATTTATATTTAATTCTGTTTGCATTTCCCTCTGCCTGTCAAAATAAGGATTATGTTAGCATTCCACTGGGTTGGTTATGGCCATGCTTTAGGTTTTGATTTTTAGAAAAGAAAGATGCTTAGAAATGTTAGGATGTTTTAGAATTAGCCATACGAGACCACCAGTTCTTGTCATTCTGTGTAGATTACATAGGATAGCACTAGTTCATTAAGCATGTGAATGCTTTTTCCAGTCTTCCTCTTGTTTGTTTTGTATAGATAGGCTATTCATTAGACTATAAACTCACTATTACAAGTGCAGCAGACTTTTGTCAGACAATCATTAAAAAATTTAATTTTGTGTACATTTCCAATAGCAAGCTGTGACAGTCATAAAGCAATATTCAACAGTTGCAGTAATACCTTGTCAGAGGAGTTCAGGCAAGATAGGTTGAATATTCTATTGACACAAACTGCTTGGTTTCTAAGTCCTAGGACAGTTCTTTAATCCCTGTGTCTCTTGGCTGAAGTCTATTTTCTGTGTCCTGTAAACCACAGGCTGGCTGATATTGAACAAAAAATATTCTCTTGCACTGAATATAAATTTTTTTCTGCCAATATGATTTGGGTCCAGATTCAGTTATCTGAGCTGAATCCTGAGTTTTGTTTTCAGGATTTAATGATATAAAAAGAAGAAAACCAAACTTCCTCTACTCCTAGCAGTCATTTTTGCTTGTCTTTCAAATCATCTAATCATTCTGATCATTGATCAGAAAAATATTTGAGCATGTATGCCTTTTGGTAACATCCAAAGCTAACACCTTAAAGATAATTGTTCCTATAATACTGGCCTCTTCAATGTGGTGTTAATGTTGACATCTTAAAGTGACTTTAAATGTTCACACCAATGAGTATTCCTTTGCTTTCATGTCAGAATTTGTGACTCCTTGCCATAAACAACCTCAATAATCTTCCTGTAGGCTTGTGACTCTTCCTATAGAACCAGTCACACTAGCAATATCATTTTGGAGTTGGTATTAAAAGTGGGATAGGCTAGTGTTCCCCTATCACCATAATCCAGACAGAACTTGCTGCATACAACTGAAGCATTAAAGCTTTCCTGTTATGTGGTCTGACAGCCGAGATGGTGACATTTGGCAGGACTCGACCTGTGATTTTGTGGGATTTTATCTGCAATACATTACTATGGTGGTGTGCTTTTTTTGGCTGAGGTGGAGTCAATTTTCTTAACAGTGGCTAGTATGGGGTTGTGTTTTGGATTTGTACTGAACACAGTGATGATAACAGAGAGATGTTTTGGTTCTTGCTGAACAATGCTTACACAGAGCCAAAGCCTCTTCTGCTTTTCATACTGCCATGCTGGCAGGGAGGCTGGAGGTCCCTGGAAGGTTGGGAGGAGACACCTGGGACAGGTGACCCAAACTGACCAAAGGGATATTCCATACCATCATGCTCAGTATATAAAGTTGGAGTCAGAAGGAGGAAAGGGGTTCATTTGCAGTGATGGTGTTTGCTTTCCCAAGTAACTGCTGTGAGTGATGGGGCACTGTGCTCCTGGAGATGGCTGAATACCTGTCTGCCCATGGAAAGCGGTGAATTAAATCCTTGTTTTGCTTTGCTTGTGTGCATGGCTTTTTCGTTCCCTATTAAACTGTCTTTATTTCAACCCACAAGTTTTCTAGATTTTACCCTTCCACCTCTCTCCCTGATCAGGCTGTTCAGGAAGTGAGTGAGTGAGTGGCTGCATGGGGCTTGGTTGCTGGCTGGGGTTAAACCACAACAAGTGGTCATTAATTCCCCAGGCTTTGGTTTTACTATTCAAAGTCTACACTCAATATATATTTTCTCTATGAACTCCAGAAGCAAACTGAAGGGGATGTCGGTATAATTTTTAGCTGAAATTTTACACTGTAACATAAGAAAAATGTAAGAAAATATGTCTTTATCACAGCATGCACAAAAGCTCACTCTCAGCACTTTCTAAGTAGACATGAGTATCTTGGCTAATGTTATCTCCCTTTGTTTCATGACATGGATCTTCTTTTCAGCGACCCTTTTATAACTTTGTATCTACTTCATGGAAAAATATATAAACCACTACTCTCATTTGTGGGAAACAAGGAGTGTATCATCTTTAGTATAAAGTAGATATAGATCTACATCTCTGCCTTGTTCTCAAAGCATTCAAAACCAAGGAATTGGTTTCATTCGGATTCTCATCAAACAGTACTAGGTAACATGATTTGTAATGCAAGGCAAAACAATTGTTACATCATCAGAACTATCTGATTCAGCTAAATGGAAGTCCCTAACCTACTTACTAGTAGATGCCTTGGGAGGGGAGGAGAGGAAGACAAGAAGAAAGAATTTTCATCCAACTGCTCCATATAGTTTTTTCACTAAATATCTTCTGGCAATTGTCAGAGATACAAAATTGTTAAAGCTTTACATTCTTATCATGTCTTGGGACCTTAATAAGGGAATAATATCTGAGGTTTAAAGTCTGGAAAAAATTTGTTTCAGAAAATGACTATGCATTAGAAGAAATTTTTTACCTCTCAAATTGAGAGTTCATGCTAATACAGGAAAAAAGGCATCTCTGCTAACCTGTGGCTGTTGCTAGATGGTCAAGTAATTGTTCTAGATTAGATGTATGTTTTCCAGTCATATTAAACCAATGCCAAGTCTTAAGTCCCTTCAGACACGTAAAAGCTAGGCATCTAAACCATGTCTTACACATAGTCATTCTCTTTAAACATTTGGGAGCAGGAAGGAGAAGTTGATACCGCTCACATCCCGTGTTAGGTACACACAGAGTGGATCTCTGCATGAGGGTACATTTAGAGAAATTAAATACATTGGAATATATTTATTAGAGGATCAATAAGGTAAAGATGGAAAATATATCTACTATTAGTTGAGAAATCTAAATGTCAAGCCCCAAAATTTGATGTAAACAAATTTAGGCTCCTGAAGTTCTTCTCTACTTAGATTCTGTACTGTGAATTCTTGTCTAGCAGGCTTTTGAGGTGGTTAGCCATATGACGTTGACTCCTCTGTTTTTATTTGTGCTTTCAATTACAATATGCTTTTTAGCAGACAGGCAACACCTTATATACTAGAAAGCTGCTCATAGTAGCAAGCCCACACTTAGAGATCAATTGTTAATTATTTTAATATTTCTGATGTGGAATAGAAATACATGCAATTTTCACCACAAATTTTAATTAATTCAAATCAAATTTCATATATAAGCAGTCAGAGGAAATGCCCAACCCTTTTGTGAGAGTATAGTTACCTAATATGATGTGAAGAAGCCTCTACTTGCTATTATTTTGTTTAGCCATCATAGGTGTTTAATTACATTCTTTTGATGTCAGTAAAATAATTTCACTTCCCCTGAAGACATTGAAAGGCATCTGCTATATTGAAAAAAGTATTTTCCCATGCCACAATTTGAGTTTTAAGCATAACTACTTGCACAACACATATCTGTATCCTTTCTAATTTCAAAATAAGTTTTATGCTCAAATAAGAACTCAGACATTATATTTTGTTTTAAAGTATAGTCAGCAATGTACTTAACAAATGTATGTTTTCATAGTAAAGAACCCAATAGCTGGAGATATATTTGCAAGCAGTTCTAATGGTGGAATTTCAATCTCTTTCCATAAGGATTTTGTTACATATCTAAATAGTAGAAACAAGAGCATTGCTGCATAATTTATAACCATATTTGAAATTTAGGAGCTGGGTCAGCATATTTGATGGTGTATAAAACTAAGAATTTAGTCTGGGTCATGATTTCTAATGCTCATTTTGGAATTTATTTTTTTCTATGCCATACTTTTTTTTTAAAAAACACAGTACAGAGAATAATGTTAAGTGGCAGATTTAGGAGCTAAAAACACTCTCCTGTAGTTAATTGACATCAACCATTATTTAGAGATTTCCCGTGCTCTGTCTACTCTAGTATTTCATACTTAGATGTTCTGTATGCAAGCAAAGGGTGTTATAGAAAAGTGTATTATTAACTGAAGGCAAGTAGTCAAGTTTTTATGATTTGGTTTTCTTTCAGAGCTCTAATACTGCGTAAAATGTTTTTGGATCACTATTACATGTTTCCATCACTGCTACAACAGACTGTGACACAGCATCCTTTGGAAAGCAGCTTTCAGATATGAAGAATTAGCATGATACCTCCAATATTCTGTTACCTTTTTATCTCAAACTACATGAGACAGAGAAAATCATACATGCTCATTGCTCACTGCCTAAGTTATAACTCCATACTTCTATTTTTAAAATAGAAATGGAAAGTTTAATAACTGAAATGTATTTTCAATATTTTCTTATGATCAAGCATCTGTAACTCCTAGAAAAATATTTGTGCCTTATTTATCCATTTTTGGTTACATCTAGGCTACAGCACTGAGATTAGTAGTATTAAAGCATATCTAAATAAGAGACGGATGAAATTAACTTAACACTAAAGACAAACCATCATACCAGAAGTTCCTATCTCTATATGTTTCCCTTGTGCTGTATCCAATCGCAGTTGAAACTATAACGATGTTCCTTTCAACTATTATGCTTCTAAAAACATTTTACAGGCAAGTAGAAATTATAGAATTTCTCAGTTTTGTAACCTTTCCTATAAATTATGTAAACAAATACTGTACCTTTCACTGGTCATTGTTTTTTAAAAAGGTAAATAATAAATATAGGCTTTAGAACTAGCTTTTAATTGTGGACACCAATGGAAATCTCATCAGGCCATTGAAACAAGTGAAATAAAAACCCAAGATGTCACTAAAGGAATTAATAGATTTTGACAGATTTGAATTCAATCTCAATGCAATTTAATACAAAACTTTCTTCAGTTACATAGCTGTGTAGTTCTGAAACTGCTGCTGTGCTGCAACTGCAACATATATTAACAGATGTAATGTTTTCACAGCCATCAATATCAATACAGAAATATGAATTCATCCTACTTATCTCAGGTGAGTGTGCTCATCCCTTTCCATTAACTGCAGAGGAAGCCTTGCAGTTTTTCTTAGAGTAGGCTTAAGCACTAATATTAGGTCAGATGTATTCCTCTGTAAAAATTGTCATCTCTATTCTACAAAATAAGTAAGTTGATCTGTAAGAACCAGCATTAATTTTTTTATTTGCAATTTTCATTGATCATTTAATGTAATATTGTTATAAAATATAATATTACAATATGTGCTATCAAACAACAGTAAAGAAATGTGCAGAAGGAATGAGAATGAAAATTCCATCTAGTATCATGTTCCTCCTTTTGGGTATATGTCTTATGTTGTTATTACCATAATAGTCTTCTGTTTTTTTAACATAATATATTCTAATATTAAATATTTCAATGGTATGTAAAAATATATTTTATTAAAGTAAACCAGTGAATGATTCTCACTGCTTATCCCATTTGTTTCATATGCAATGATACCCTCCTAGTTCTTGTGACTAATAAATTCAAATAGGGAAAAGCAAACACAAAATACTCCATTCTTTTTCCAGAAGTGGCACATGACTGGCAATTATAATTTAGTACAAGTTATGAAACTTACATTTAGCATTATTTATTCTTCAGCTACTAGAATGCATTCCATTGGGTCTAGTGCTCAATGCAAATAATTTAGAATGAATGGCACTAAAAAATTTCATTATAACTGGAATTTAAGATATGTTTACTTAATATACATAATATAAACACTTATCCAAAGTTCTAAGAAGTCTAACTATTAATAACATAATACAGAAAATAACATAAGCATTAATTTAATTGGAAACTCAGCAAAGAGGAAATTTACAGACACTCCTTTCCAACCTCTCATCTTTGTGAGATGTAAAGTTTTGAACACCTTTTTTCTACTTTCTCAAAATGATGTATTTTGCAACTTGGAAAGAAGATTATTGTCATCAGGTAGTTATAGACTCAGGTGGTGCTAAAGACAATGTTTACAGCCTCAGGGCAGTTATAGAGAACACATCTGATTGCTTGTATATGTACAGAGAGAAGGGAAAAGAAAAGGAGAAAGGGGGGGGAGAATGAAAAGAAATCAGAACTGAGCTCTCTCCCAGCAGAAGCTGTGGCAATATGAAATTGGATAACACAATATTTTCTAGGCTTACATGATTTACAACATCCTAAACAGCTTCTGGAAACAATTAAGCAACCAGTGCAGACTTCAGAAGATGGGATGCTGCTTGCCTCCCACAATTTGATAACTCACTAATTTGAGTGCTGTATTCGTTATCAGTTTCAGTCCCTGACTGCTTATATCAGCTTGATGCAATTGGCTAATTTCAAAGTAGCAAAAGAATAGAAAACAATAGCAAAAAGCTGCTTTCAATAGATGGTGGATTACTAACCAAACACAGGTCATGATATTTTTATTGCCTAAGTCATATAACAGGATCACCAAACAGTAGTCAGGGAGCCTAAAATTGTCTTAAATTCCCATTTTCATGCATTTTAGTGAGCAGGAGCAGACTTCTATTCTCAGTCATCTTCTGCTTCCTTTTTCTGCAACTGTCTCCATAACTCATTATTTGACATCTGAGTTCTGACAATCTCAGTCATGCTCCAAGCTTCAGACAAGTCATTACCTTTCATGCCTCTAGTTCACATTGATAATGTCTGCAGATCTTTGTTGCAACGTCCAAGCCTCAGGCACAGGACTACATGCAAGCAGTTCACTGGTAATATAATTGCCTCCTAACATCTCCCCTGACAATGGGAATACACACTGAAGACAAAAAGTGGAATCTATGTTTGAGACCTGTCTTTGCAGAAACTATTAGCCGAGATTTCGTCTAAGGACAAGAATGAAGAATTATTCTGTTTGCTTTAGTCGAGGTCTTCAGATACAACTTAAAGTTAATCAGCAGAATGGATCAGCAGACTTCATAAAACATCAGTGTGCATATCTGATTATTATCTGTTTCCCAGAGGAAAACCTCCATTGTTCTTATATGTCTATCTGGCATAAATGTTTTATATGGAAACCAATTTTACAATTTCTGAGGAAGCAAATTGCTCTTCTAAATAACAACCACACCATAGGTGTGTCTGGATGTTGAGTCAATGTGAGCTTGAGAACTATGGCCACACATTGAGCATCCACAGTTTATACTTGACAAGCTAATAATGAGGGCAGGACAGTCTTAACAATGATCAAGGCTGTTTTTAAAATAATTTGCTATATTACAATACTGCCACAGGTGAAATAATAATTTGTTCATGAGTAAAACTATGATGCATGATTGCTTGGCAGTCTGGCTGGATATAAAAATGGATTTTTTACAGAGTATGATTAGCTGAATAAAAAGTGCCAATACATTTAATTTCTAATGTATTGTGAAAAAAATGTAAGACTATTAATACAACACAGCATCAGTGGACTCATTACTATTCTTGCCATACTCCTTGAGGACATATAATAATTGCCTTTGGAGTTTTAATATTCACTTGATCATTCATTTTCACAAGTGTATAACCGTTCTTTTCTTGCCAGGCACTGATGGTGGTAACAAAGATTGGGTTTAAATATCTAGGGTTGAACTAAATTTAACAGAACCAGTGGCTAAAGCCTTACCCAGAAATCTGGGAAAACACACACCTCTTTTTGGAATCACTAAGAAAGTCTTGAATGTATGTATGTTTGTAATGTATGCATATTAATCATGCTTAATGTCTCAGAGATGCAGTGTATGACTAGCTGTGTTAATTTTCTTGGGAAAATGATGACTATGAGACGGAGCATCCAAGCAACACCATCTCATGCAACTGCTGCATCTAGTCATGATGACAACAATTACAGAGAGACCAGAGCTTTGCACTAAATTGTTGTCTTCACCTGAGCAAGCCAGAGGAATCCTACCAAACTGAGCCATGGATGCTGGAAACAAAAGCCTTGTTCAGAAGACATTCTGATTTAGCATTGTGCTAGGTAGGGGAAGAGAAGGGTCAATGTGGTTTGGGGAGGCAGAAACCTGGGAAAACAAAGGGATAAGTAGTAACTGAGCTGTCAGAGCATAAAGAGTAGGTGGTCACTGGGCTTTCCTGGTCATGCAATGACCAGCTTCTGAGGTGGGATCAGGGGTCAGAGACTCATGTGCCTATGGTGCAGCACTTGAAGCAAGTGTGGGTGTACAAGAGGGTGTGTGGGGACTAGCAGGGATCAAGCTGGACTTGCTGGGAAATAGCTGTAGTGGTCTGGGAGCAAGGCAGGTCTGTGTGTGTGTGTTTCCAAGGAGGACCTGGCTACAGAAGGGACTAGGGGAGTCCCTGCTATCAGAGGGACCACAGGTTCTGGGGAGCTCTGAGCGTGAGATCCACTGGAGGGTATACATGTATCTGTAGGAGCAGCTGTAGTGGGACTGCAGACATGGGAGATTTTGTGCCCCAGTGGCAGCAGCTGGAGGGACTGGCACCCAGGGGCCACTACTGGGTTGACTCAATGTCTGAGTCCAGCTGCTGGGTGGATCCACCTTGTGCGTATATTCCCACTAGCAGACCTCCATCCTGCTCAGCCAGAGAGGGGAACTGAATGAGTCCTTTGGTCCTGTTCGTGTGAGTGCAGAGCATGTCTGCCTGTGTTATGTGTGTGGCTGGCTGTGTGTATGTGTGTATTTGTGGTGGTGTACATGCATGTGTTTATGTGTGTGCCTAGTAGGAACACATGCTCAGCCTCACTAACTGTGGGACCTAGTGGTGTGGAGCTGTGGAAACCTTACTTCTGTTGGGTTATTGGTTTTGTCACGTCCCTAGAAGAAGCTACAAATTTTATAATAACACCTGCTTAGCAATAGTGCATCAAAGCCAAATTTATGGATTCATTCATTTAAGTCATATATGTATTATTCCCCCAATAAGTACAAAGCATATTATGGAATAAACAAAAACCATACCAGGTACAAGCTTTAAGCTAACAGTTTGCTAAGTATTTAGTAGCTTTTTAACTTTTTTCAAACCTTCTGCCTTTCTAGCAATAAAAAATAAGGATAATTTAATCTCCTAAAGGTTATTACTGTTACTTAGCCAACACCAGAAGTACCTGCTCACACTGCCTTGGACAGGTGTGCCAAAAGTTAAATGAGATAGAGCTAGACTAAAGTGGAGTTTTTTATAACACTTATTTCTCCAAATTGAACAGAGATCCAGTGAAGGCTGGTGAGATACTATTTAAGCTGTTAGTTGCCAGTGGTGATGGAAATAGAATAGCTAAATAGCTAATGTAATGACATCAGTATTACCTAAACCTATGTTCAGGATCAACATAAAATAGATACAGAACATACTACAAATGGTAGAAAAATCTATTCAAGTTATGACTTTGACAGTTTTTTAAAGACTTAAACCTCCTAAAAATATCACAATTGTAACGCTAATGCTGTCATTTAGCCTTCATTAAGAAAGTGAGGAATCCTGTAATTGTAAAAGCTTTCTAGATAAATCAAAAAATTCACGAACATACTCCCTTTTTTCATTTTTTAAATTTTGTTTTCCACAATCAGTGCCAGCTTATGGTGGATCACAGAAAGTGTTGTATGAATATTTTACAATTAGAAGTGTGGTAAATTTCTTCATTTTGATTTAAACCTCCCCCTAATTTTATCTCCGTGTTGCCTTTTCACAAGAGAAATGAAGGCATTATGGATTCAGAAACATTCAGAAGATGAGCAATAGGCTATGTTTAAGAAATTAAAGTATCTGCTGACTGAAATTTGTTAGCAGAAGGCTGAAGAGACTTTTATTCAGTTCAATGAAACTGTTTAATTCAGAAAATCATCTATGCCGTGTTTGCCCTCAGTTTAGCTAAGAAAACATGGAGAAATGTAAGTTAACAAGATGACATTTCTGTTCCACAGGATCACTGCTGCCCAAAGGAACAACAGCTCAGTTCCTACAGTAAAGGAACTTAGGAATTACATTTAACTGAATTAATTAATTCCATTCACATTGCTTTGACCATTTCAGACAGCTGATATATCCAAAGTTGCAAGAAATTGTTAGCTTTTACACTGATCTTCAGGAATGGAAGTGGTTTCTTCATCTTCTGACATGACTGTCTCTCAAAATAATCTTCCTGTCCTTTTAGGCATTTTTTCTATCTGTTGTGTAAAGTTTCAGATGTTCAAAGTGAACAGATATGAGTCTATAAACCCAGCCCTTTCATTTTTATTTTGCTTACAGCCTATTTAAACAAGAGTCTCAGAAACAAAATTATCTATGTAAAAGGCTTCTGTGCTTCTGCTCCTTTAGTTAAAGCTTGCAAAACTCCCAGTTAACTTCTCTGACAGACAAATACCTAATGAAAAATCAGGGGATTGACTTGAAAATAGATGTACAGGAAAAAGAAGATTTCTGTGTTCAAATAGAATCTTGCAGACACTTTGTGTTTAAATTAAACTTGTGAAAGCCCTACTCTTGTCAAAACTGCACATTGTACAAGTTACACATTTTCATGGGCAGATAAGATTCAAGTTACTATCGCTATACTGTTATACTGCTACTATTATACTACTACTATACTGTATGTTTGGCCATAAAGTTGATAAGAGGACTGGAGCTTCTCCCCTGTGAAGACAGGCTGAGGAAGTTGGGGCTGTTCAGCCTGGAGAAGAGAAGACTGTGTGGAGACCTCATAGCAACTTTTCAATATCTGAAGGGACCTACAAGGGAGCCAGGGAGGCACTCTTTGCTAGGAACTGCAGTGATAGGACAAGGGATAATGGGTTCAAACTGAAGGAGGGAAAGTCTAGGCTGGATGTGAGAAAAAAGGGGTGAGAGGTGGTAAGGCGCTGGCACAGGTTTCCCAGGGACGTGGTGGCTGCCCCAACCCTGGCAGTGTTCAAGGTCAGGCTGGATGAGGCCTTGAGCAACCTGATCTGGTGGGGAGGTGCACATTCCAACCCCTAAAATGCTATGATTCTACAATTCTATGGTATATTGCAACTTCTAGGACCTATGGTGTTATAGGAATATATTTCAGTTCACTGTCTGGGTAGACTGTAAATCTGGACAATCACTAACCATGTGAAATTTAGCAAGAACAAATGCCAGATCCTGCAACTGGGATGGGTTAATACTGGCTATACACACAAATTAGGGGATGAGAGACTGGAGAGCAGCACTGTGGAATGAGATCCAGAGATTTGGTTTTACGACAAGTCGAATATGAGCCAACTGTGTGTGCTGGCAGTTAAAAGAGCTGATCGTGACCAGGGGTCCACCAAGCACAGCATCGCTGGCTGATCAATGAAGGTGACTGTCTTGCTCTACACTGCACTGGTGTGGCCTCACCTTGAGCACTGTGTGCAGTTTTGGGCACCTCAGTATAAGAAGAAAATTGTACTACTAGATTGTGGCAGTTTTGGGCACCTCAGTATAAGAAGGAAATTGTACTACTAGATTGTGTAAAGAGGAGGGCAATGAAGATGGTGAAAGGCTTCAAGGGTATGATTCCTGAGTAGTGGTTGAGGTCACTTGGCTTGTTCAGCTTGAAGAAGAGGTCTGAGGGGTGTCCTCATCCCAGTCTAAACCTGTCTCAAGGGGGGCAGCAGACGAGGACATGTCAATGTACTATCTCTGCTGACCAGTCATAGAATGTGAGGAAATGGAATGAAACTGTGTTAGGGAAAGTTCAGAATGGATATGGTTCTTTACTGAGAGGGTGGTCAATTGCTGGAAGAGGCTCCCCAGGGAAGTGGCCATGGCACCAAGCCTGCCAGAGTTCAAGGAGCATCTGGATGATGCTCTTAGTCATTTGATTTAGTTTTAGGTAGTCCTGCAAGGATCAGGGATTTGGACTCAATGATCCTTATGGGTCCCTTCCAGCACAAGAAATTTTATTATTCTATGATTATAAAAGGGAGAAAAAGCTCAGTACTGGCTGACTTAAAGTGACAAATGATATTTTCTACTAATGAAAGCTGAAGAATGGTAGTTTTGAAAGAAAACCCAAGTACCATATTTTGGTTAAGGATATAGAATGAGTTTCAAGCTACAAAGCAATGTGTGACACAGGCAGGGGAAAAATATTTACCTAATAGATGCAAGAACTATTTATATAAATACAGATTAAAATTAGTCGATGTCAGGAAAAAATTATGCAATAAATCTGATATGAAATTATACAATTTTTGACTGTGTGTCTGTGTAGGAAAAACTTCAACCTTTTTATAGTATGGGAAAATGAAATCTTCATTTGTTCATTTGAAGACATAAACAAACAAAAAAAGACAGAGACAACCCAAGAATAATATAGGACTCAGAGGGGATCCTTTCAATGACAACAAATATCTTAAGGGCAGGTGTCAAGAGGATGGGGCCAGACTCTTTTCACAGAATCACAGAACGGGTAAGGTTGGAAAGGACCACAGTTTTCCATCTGATCCAACCTCCCTGCTCAAGCAGGGTCATCCTAGAGCACATTGCAGGGGATTATGTCCAGATGAATCTTTAATATCTCCAGTGAGGGAGACTCCACATCCTCTCTGGAAAATCTGTTCCAGTGTGCAGTCATCCACACAGTAAAGAAGTTGTTCCTCACAGCTGGGTGGAACTTTTGTGCATCAGTTTCAGACCATTGCCTCTTGTCCTGTTGCTTGGCACCTCCAAGAAGAGCCTAGGTCCATCCTCTTGACATCCTCCTGCCAGGTACTTATAGACATTGCTGAGGTCCCTGTCAGTCCTCTCTTCTTGAGTCTGAATAGGCCAAGCTCTCTCAGCCTATCCTCATAAGAGAGATAGTTTAGTCCCTTAATTATCTTTGTTGCCCTATGCTGGACCCACTCCTGAAGCTCCATGTCTTTCTTGCACTGAGTAGCCCAGAACTGGATGCAGTGCTCTTAGATGCAGCCTTTTCAGTGGTGTCCAGCAGCAGGTCAAGGCTCAGTGGACACAAACTGAAATACAAGAAGTTCCAGCAGAATATGAGAAAAAACTACCTTACTTCGAGGGTGACAAAGCACTAGAACAAACTGCCCAGAGAGGCTGTGGAGTCTTGTTCTCTGGAGTTATTCAAAACCTGCCTAGACATGATCTTGTGCAACCTGTTGCAGGTGAACCTGTCTCAGGAGGCAGGTTGGACTAAATGATCTCCAGAGATCCCTTCCAACCCCAACCATTCTGTGATTCTGTGATTCAGCATCTGCCAGTGGAATTCCTAAAGATGAGCTGCAATATCCTGACCACAATTTTTTTGATTTTGCAAATCACCAGCAAATGTACCTAAGAAAAGCAAATTTTTTTCCTTTTTATCTGTTGGGTTGTTTCTTCCTATGTTGCAGCATCCAGCACGCCTAAAATTTTTCTATATCAGTACATGGAAAAATAAGATGAAGAATTCAAAGGTCATTCTGTGTCTTCCATTTATTCTCCATTTATTTGTGACTCATTCACAAGTAATAACTTTTGCTAAGCTGAAGAATGAGAGGTAATATTTTCCCATCTAGTAGTTATCTGAGCATTAGCAGAATCACTTCTTAACACCACCAGATGCACATCTTCCAAACTGGAAGGATACACTTCTCCGGCTCTTTGATTCAAAGTAATTAGCATCAGACTTCCTGAATGAGAACATGTCCTGTGGAAACAGACGGTGGGTCCACAATATTACTTAAGATGTTTGACCTTTTTGTGTTCTGAAAGATCATCTTGCAGAGAGAAGCTTTTCTTCTAAAATTCTTTAAATGACACCTTTAGAGTGGTTCTCAAAATAAGAATCCAGTGTTCACCATCAAAAACTGAGCATAACATGTTCCAGTAGAATAACATTGTCTCACTCTCTGTATTTCCCCTCAATCAATATGAAGAATTTTTTTCTCTAGATACTGTGTTAGAATTTTAATTTCATGGTGTATCTGCCTAGTGTTTTCCATGAACAGTATGAAGGCATGATAAACTAAAATATTTTCATTAATTAAATGTGCAAAACATTTTTCATCTATTTTCATTAAAAACTATGGGCTTTTTCTGCAGGGTTACAAATTATTATTTGATTTCTTTTACAGTACACGGATGAGTTTCAGAAAGTTACTGGATAGAAATATCATACAAATACCAGAAATAGCTGGACAGACCAAGCAACATAATTTATTTGTGTTTTGTTAGGAGGGAGTTTTAGAAGGATGTATGTTTCTCTGCACATTTCGACTTAAGGTGTGTGATGCTTTGCTTGCAGCTTCTGTGCTATAATTCAATTTGTGTTCAGTATTTGCCAATAATGCATAGGGAAAATTAGGCATTCTAGACTGCTGTCTGTAAAAGCAGTGTGTTCAGCAAGGAGAAGCCTTCAGAAAACCTGAAACTAAAGGGTGTACTGTGAATTTTTCTCCTTCTTCAGAATTAGTACTAATAGAAGGCAAAGGATCATGGGACAATTCATAATGGAATAATGGAAATTCATAATTCACATCTGCCTCTTCAATCAGGGATGAGAGAAGAATTACATTATCAAATAACAAGAAACTGAGCACTTGGACTCCAAACAACGCTAGTTTGAATTGCTGGACCCCCACAGCAGAGTCAGCTCTCAAAGTTTATACTTGCACAATATAGCATGACATTTAAAAGCTATCTTGTTATTCAGCAAATGCAAACGCAACATGAACTGCCTTGAGCCAGAAGTCATACGACCTTGGGAGAAAGGTGGAGAGCTTGGAAGTATCACAAAATCACAGAACAACCTGGGTTGGAGGGCACCTTGCCCCAGGGCTGATCAGCCTTGGTGGCACAGTTAGTCAGTCTGGCTTTGCTTCCCTTGGAACAGAAGCAGGGTGAGATTGTCTATTGAAGTGGCTGTAGTAAATATGCCCTACAGTATAAAAGCAAAGGAGTACTTCCTTCAGGAGGCCTGAAAACCATAGTGCTCTGCAGAGAGTTCCCTGAGGTAGGGTTTTGGTGCTCCAGGACTTTTAGCACCTGAGGGAGATTTCTAGAACATCAGGCTTAGGCACACACTTAAATCAAGTTCTGGAACCTTGAGTTCTTTTCTAGAAATGAGCCTAGACATAGTCCCATGTACCGTAATGAAGTGTATACTGAATAAATTACTAGGTGGTCACTTTTTGAGGTATCAGCCATCCTACACACCAAAGGAAGATGGAAAATATGAACAAAAGCTATTTAAACAGCTAATTAAAGACTACATCATCTAATATACATTCACAGAGGAGGGAGGATAAATGACATTTGTACTAGTTATCTTGATCTGATGTTTCCTGATTTCTCAGTATAATAAATAACAAGTGAGATTCTAAAAGACATTGTAGGAATAGGAAGAGAACTTGCAGCTGAGAGCAGCACTGTGCAAGGGAAGACACAAAAAAAAATTTACAAGGAAGGTACAAAACAGAAGGAATAAAGAAAAGAAGTTTAAAGCAGAAAATGTTAAAAGAGAGAAAAGTGGAAACAGCTGAATAAAGAAGAAAAGAGTATCTTTTTAGTGTTCTCCATTTGAACTGATAGGTAATTAATGAAACCACAACTTATATATGTAAAATTATGCTATATTTTGGGCTTACTTGTTTTATTGTTTCAATAGCTACCTGAAGACAACAATAATAGTGTCCACACTACACTGAAAATTTTTTCACAGCTAGAGAAATGTTAGGATATCAAAGAGTAAGTCTATTGTTTGACCACATATATAGATAATACAAATTTAACATTGTCATCTAAGAATAAGAATAGATTATTCTTGCTTACTCTTTTTGCAGAATGGGGTAAAAGTATATGAGAGGCCCAAATCTACAGGGTGTTTCTGCACTAATACATTCTCTTGAACAAGGAGTGGCAATTGGTAATAATGGTTAAACCTTTGGGCAATTTAGACAATAATTCAGATATTGTCATGTTCGACAACCATTTGAATTGCCTTTAATATATCCAGACTGTCAAATTCATGTACAAGTACCTCCAGCAATACTTTAAATATGAAAATAATATACATGTAGAGAGATCTTCACAGAATACTATGAGAGATCTGAATCTATAGCTAAAAGAACATTATCTTAACAGAATTAAACTATGGAAACCTCTGATCTTCTAAATTTCACTTCTGATCTAAGTCCAAAAACTTATTATAAATGTGTCAAGCAGTTCATTTATCCTGGAATAGCTATGAAACATCTTACTTTTATCAATTCAATATAACTTTGAAAAGTGATTTACTCAGAGCATGCTATATATTTAATGATGACTATTTAATAATTTGATAATCATAACAAATGCTTTCATATATGCTCCCAAATATTTTTGCATTTTTTCAGCATGTAGCTGTAATTTTTGAATACTGGGTGTATTTTTGGCTGCAGTTAAAGTACTGTTTTGGGAACAGTTCCAGTACTGGTTTTCTCTAGTGTTGATATAATAAACTTCAATATTAAGAATGTACATTTCTATTTGTTTGGATTTTCTAATAAATAACTTTGCTCCACACAGTTGCAGTGTAACATGGAATATAAAGAAATAGAAAGAAGTCATAATAGAAGAAGTTAAATTTCGTATTATAAATCTTCATATTATTGCAAGCTCATAAACGAACCAAAAGGGAAAAGTTTTATAAAAATGTGCAAGTTTATCTGCATGGTAACAAACTTAGTAGTCACCAAAACATTTTCAAAGTATCATGATGCGTCTTTCTTAAATATCTGAAGATTTTCTGGCCTTTTCTAGGACACTGCTAAAAGAGTTCCCTTAAAAGTGCAATGGTGTTATATCACACCAAAATGAAGTACTGCAGAGTGTTAATGGTTCCATATAAAATATTAAACTGTGACATTCAACTTACTTAATGTAATTGGATTGATATAAGTGAATACTTAGGTGTATGAGATTTTTTCCTATTCCAATAAATACTTCTCCACGAAATCACTTACAACAGGCTGTCTGAATCATTAGTAAACAATACAGCATAATGCTGTATTTTGAAGATTTTTTTTTTCAGGACAGAATGTCTTGTCAATTAGATCAATAGCGAAGAAAATTAAGTTCTTTCCCAAACAGCCATGCTTCTATTTCAGTGGGAAAAAAAAAAAAAAGGCTTTTCCTTTTTTTTCCCTTTTTTTTTTTTCCTGGCTACATGTTCCAAAACTTACAAAGTATTTGTGGAATTTTTCTTTAAGCTGGTCCTGCTAGCTGAGATATACCATGAGGCACAGAGTTTATATATATGCCCCTCTGCAATTTTAGGATAGTTTGCAAGCATTATATGTGTCATAATATTCTAGAGATATATGTCTTGATATCTGAAAAAAAGACATAAATTGCCTTGAGCAGGAGTTCATAGCAAGTCAGTTTTACAGCCTGGGTAGAACTAAGGGGACTATGGCTGCTGGATAGGGGCTCAAACTACTACAAACTATAACCTCCCTCTAAGTCACAGAGAGATAACTATCAGGCAAAAGGTGATTCCGCAGGAAAAAACAGATATAGGGAATTTCATCCTCATGTCACCTGTTCTGACAAGTTTTTTACCCTTTCATATCTACCAGCTGCTAAAATGAGTGTTGAAATACCTGGGAGCTAATTCCTGAGGGCTCCTCTTGCAAACAGAAAGAATAGTTTCAAACTATAACTATTGTTTTGGGGTATTTTTAAAAATGTGTATTCAAATAAGATGAGGGACATGCTGAATGAACAATCACATCTGTTTGAAAAGAGGAAAATAAAGCATTGCATCACCCCTGGAACGTTCTGGGGTATGGTTTCAGTAAAGTGTGAGTGAAATAAAAGCTGTACAGCAAAAATGCAGAGGTTCAATGGTTTGGAATATTTTAGGTTTTTCTTCTCCCCCCCAAAATATAGCAGAAATACTTGGGATAGCATGAATCCTTGTTCCCATCCTCTACCATAGGATATTATGAAACACAGTCTTCATCATTACCCTTCATAAAGCAAAGACCACACAATCTCACAGCACTGCAACTGTAAGAATAGAAAAAAGGAAAGAGAAAACTCAAGAGGGATAGTTCATTTACTACAGGGCAAATGATAGCTACAGCAAACAGTCTTACAGGCTCTATTAAGATACCGCCTCCAAAATTACAGCAAGTATACAAATCTAGATAAAACACCTACATGCTTTCCCTTGTCTCAGTTTCCTCAGCAGTTTGAAGAACTTCTTTGATCTCAGATTAGAGTCCCCTAGGGTGTTTTTGATCTCTGCTCCTGTAGCTCATGATTCCTGATCTGATCCCGTCTCACTTGTGTATCCAGTTTTCTGCTCCTGGTACTTTCCCCTTCTTTTCTCTTAAGCATACCTTGGTCAGTGAAAGACTACTTCACATTGTCTTTATCAGCTTGCAAAACTAGTAGCTGTTTCTTAGCTATCTTCCTCTGCAGCTTGATCTTAAAAACTGGCAGCCATCTCCATGTCAAGAAGAGTATGCAAGCAGAGGCCTTCTTCTGAAGACAGTGTCACACTGTTCAGCTGTGAAGAGGAAAAGTGCAAAAATAGACCCCAGCCCAAAGAACTGCATTTTGTGTCCAACTTGGAAGCCTTCTGTATATTATTTGGAGTATAGACGTGATTACTTACACAGTCATGGGCAGATAGTTGAATTCTGTAGTACTTCATCTTAAATTTGGGTGATTTGAAGAGTTCAGATTCTTGATGAAAAAAAATCAAATTTCTAGGAATAACAACGTATGTTTTATGGTGGGTTTTGTTTAGACAAAACTGTATTTCTACCAAAATCACATCCAATAAAATGCCCTAATAAAGGAAGGATTAATTACATACACTTTATTGGCAGAGTTGTAAATTTATGTTTAAAAATATAGACAAGAATATAATGTTAAATAACTAGAAAATCTTTGGTGTGAAGCACAACAACATAAATTTTTGATAAAACTTGTGCAATGAATGAAATTGAGTAAAACTGAGTAAGAAAAAATATTAAGCTTTGAGAATAACATTAATAGTAGTTTGAACATAGTTATATAAGGGTAAGAGGCAACTGCAGTGAGAACAGCAGAATAAGAGTCAGGCAGTTTAGACAGGTAAATTTTGACACTGGAAATAAATTATTGAAAAAGTCACTAAATTTTCTATAAAGAAAGAAATATCTTAACTAAAGATATGTGTAAATCCAAGAACAGTAGTATTGCCAAGAGGTACAGAAAAAAAACGATGAAAAACTGCTTAGAAAGAAACATAAACATCTACCTTCAGTTAAGTTACTTCAAATTTTAGCAAGTTGGCATTAGAAAATGAGAAGAAATTAGCATTATCACTGGTAGAACAGAGGTCACAGAATCATAAAGAGGAATTCAAGAGTGGGCTCATGTTGAACTAGAAAGCAAAAATGGGGAAAGGAAATTAGGCAAATTAAAAGTGCTCAAAAGTTTAATTTCTAGTTGATCTGATATTTTTCTTCCTCCCCTCAAATCCTTAAACATTTTAGTGATGCTTTAAGCAATTCTTCCTTTGATGAGGTCAGTTTTGAAATGAAAAACACTATTTAGCACAGTTATATCTATTTTCCACTTGTAGAGTTTGTATCACACCTGTGTTTTTGCTTGCTATGAGTTTGATTTGGGTGCCATTCAGTTTTTCTTATGAGGTCAAAAGAGGTGTGATACACCATTTCTTTGGTAAGCTAGATACAGCTAACATGAAAACTGGTATAATTACCACAACAAACGAGAAAAGTTTTTATGAAGTTCTTGATACTGAAGAAGTAGAAAATATTTCCATCCTAGTTACCTCTGGCATGTCACACTATGCTTATACAAGACTTTCAAAAAAAAGTTATGCAAGAATTTTGTCCTTTCTATTTGTCTACGTAAATCCATTTCAAAACGCCAATTAAAGATTTTGTGTGGATAGATGCAGTAACTTCTTTATTGAATTTCAAAAAGACATTCAGTATCTCTTAGGGTTGTTGTTTGTATTTATTTCATGTATGTGCAAACTTGCATTTGTGCTAGTTGATGGCTACAGTTGCTAGCAGCAAATGCTCCCATACTAGAGCTAAGGATAGGATACCTATTGGAGTAGATGGAAGAAAAATTATTACTGGCACAGCATAAAGTACTTAAAGACCTAAGTCTG
Source organism: Acanthisitta chloris (assembly GCF_000695815.1). NCBI lineage: Eukaryota > Metazoa > Chordata > Aves > Passeriformes > Acanthisittidae > Acanthisitta > Acanthisitta chloris. The sequence continues at coordinate 23,004 of NW_008688761.1, read as the reverse complement.
AAAAACGCTTTCTAAAGCAGTTTTCAAAATGCATTGGCAGACATGGACCTAATAGTATCTAAGGTAAATAAGAACACATAAGAGGCATTGCTCGATGGGAATGTAACGACAGTGCTTCTAGTATGTGTGGGAATACAGACATAGGACTATTGGCTAAAAGAAATATTTTAATGTCCTTTGATCAAAATGAAAAAGAAAAACAGTTAAATACATTTTGAATTTAAAATACTAATAAAGCTAAAGTGCACCAAAGATGTGGGGTGAGAATTCCCTCTGCTACAAAATGGATTATCTTGTTATCCATAATCATATGCAACTGTTCATTACTTTGCCAGTCTGAACTCTTAATTTGGTTGAAAGAGTCTGAGATTTTGCATTTATACCCTGGAGAACTAATTTTCTCACCAGGATGCCCTGAAAGTTTTGGCAGTTGCTAGTGCTTTTCCTGCCCCTCCAGAAAATGAATGAGTTGATGAGGACTGATAAGAAGAACTATTTGCTGTTCCCTTGAAGACTGACTGGGCTGAAAGGTAGTTGTTTTCCTGGATGGGACAGGAAGATGAACCATTTTATGGTATCAGTATCTTTCCCACAACTATCTCATTAAACCTCAGCAGCAAAATCTTTTAGGACAAGCTTTAACCTCCCTTTCTGGGTTCACATCCAGGCCAGAATTAGCACGCCTCTTTTAAAGTGACAAACTGTCCCCAAATACAGCAGACATTCCTCTTCAAGTCTTGCCTCAGTTCTCTGAAATCCAGCCATTTCTTCTCTACTGTCCATAAAACAAATTATATTTCTTTTAATTTATGAATAGTGAAGTTCCTTTACTGACTATCTTAATCATGGGAGACAGATTTGGCAGTTGAGATTCACAAGTGAGGCTCTTAAAGAGGACACCTTATCTGTCTGTTCAGCCATTACTATCCCTGCTACAGTTATCTAAAGGTCAGTTGATTTTCTATTGCTATATTAGAAAAAATACTGCTTGCACAGTGCTACCAACAGTATTAGATTATTTGTATTTGAAATGTTTGAAAACTGACATCATAACAGAAGCTTAGAGCCTTTTAGACATTTAAACCATTAACACTAAAGGGCTAACATCTGAAAACAGAATCATTAACTAAATGCAAAACAAGTAAATTAAAAAGCAAATACAAACTAGACAATATACATTTCGGCAAATGAAGTTCTAGACTACATTACTAGAAATAATTTCCAACCATTATATTTCTAAAATACTCCATAAGAGCATAACAAATATTTTCTTTTTCTTCTTAATGAAAGAAGCTAGGATCACCTTGACTAATCAAGAGTTTTCCCTTTCAGATCACAGAAAAATATTCTCAGTGGCTTTTAAGAGCCCTCCTACAGATTTGAAACAATTGCTAAAATCACAGTTTACTTTCATTTCTTGTCTATAAATAGCAATTCGAATGACAACAAAGCACTTAATCATACAACAAATTGTAAAAATGTAGCAATTAGATACTTCTTACACAGGATACAGTTACACAGATTATTAAAGCAAAGCATATTTATGAAATGCATTTCCAAATCTGTTCGGCAGAGCTTTGATAAAACCTGTGGCCTGTCAGAGATATGCCTCTCTTGAACTGTTAAACTAATAAACTTTTCCCCCTTAACCCCTTTACAAACTAGAAAAAAGTTCACAAGGAAACCCATAAGCTCTTGACTCTTACAACATCTCCAGAATTTTTCAGGAACATTTTTATGTTTGAAAGGCCATTATTACACTAAAAATTAATCTGAAGAACGGTCACAGAAATACGATTTTCCACTTATACCTGCCCTTTACTCCTTATGCGAAAGTACCCTTGTCAGTAGGGATAACAGCACCGTTATAGCATCATGTTGAACACTGCGATTGGTGTGAAATTTTAAAATAAGTTTTAGAAAATGATATTTTCTGAATTATTAATTCCCAAAGCTGCTAAGCTATAAGACTTCTGTGCAAGTGAATCTAATTCAGAGGACAGAATTTTAGAGCTAAAATTTCTACAGGAGATGAGACTAGAAAGAATATCTCCTGGACACCAATTAATGAAAATATTGAAATGAATAAGCAACTTCAGTGAAGACCTTAACGCTGCCTAAAAGCACAATCATGAGCAAATAACAACCACCCTTTTAAAATAAAGGTTTACCTAATATCCTGAGTCTGTAGTACGTAAGTCCACTAATAGGAGAAAAAGTCTGAAGGAAATTGCTTAGCAACAAAAGAAGGATGTAAGGTACTTTAGATTAAAAAAAAAACATAAATAAAAATGAGTTAATTAGGCAGAGATATGAAATACATGAACTGAGTAGTCCAGGTGCCCAAACAGGATGTATTTCTTAAAAGCAAAAATCATCAATAAAATTTGCAATAGTCCGATTTCAAGGTGTATATTTATTAGTTCCACCTCAATGAAACATTTCAAGATAGCAGCACAAATTTTTAATCATTAAATAGAAATTAAGACACTTCTGTTTGCTAGAAGCACCATAGGAGCAACAGGAGGTTGAAGAGCAAATCTTGCTCTCACATCTACGTTTGCATTGATGAGGTTTAAATGGGAATAAGGAAAAAGATGCTTTTTCTTTTCTGTTTTACAAAAAAAGATGCTTTGGTTAGTTGATACCCACTCATGAAAACATACTGTTCTCTCATTTTATCAACAATATTTTTCATACTATATATACTCTTCAAATTCACAAAAGTACAGTAGCCATCATACTGCTTGTGAAGAAATGCATTTTAACATATTCCTGAAATTAGAAAACTAAGGACATGAGCAGACAAACAAGTTATTCCAAGGCATGCCAATGTTTGAATCTTTGCCATATCAGTTTCTCTTCAGGAACTACCCATATGCAATGTTCTTACCCTGAGGCACATGTAGGTAAATGCTAGGGAGGCTATTCCTCTCTCCAAAGGATAAGCTCTCTCATGTTTTCAGGGTGAGAATATGCAGACTGTTCCTGTGGAAAGGCCCTGTTATAAATTAGTGTGTAGCTTCACTTGGTAAAAAAAAAAGCCCACCCATGTTCTAAGAATTAAAGCATCAAATAACTTCTCACAGCAGAGAAGAAAGATGTAGAAAAACATAATGGCAGATGAAAGAATGATACCTTGACTATTGTGCCATATTGGGAGTGATTGGGACACAAAGAATGCTGTGATCAGCAATAAATACTTGAGATAATTATGTATTTCCTATACAAGTAGATAGTTAAAAAATTTCACTAAATTATACAATTTTACTAGAGCAATGACCCCTACAGACTGCAGAACTAGTCACTCCATTACAGGTATAATAAGTAGCATTTATCCAGATTATAATTGATAAAGGCATTCAGTTTTGGCAATAAAAAGCCAAAGAGATGGAAGCATTTCAAGCAGTTCATTGCATTATCTTTAAAAAACTTTAGCCTTATTCTTCGTTGGAAAATACATTACTTCACATTTCAGTCATAGTCACATCATGAACCAGTGTCTTGCATGTGAGGGAAGTCTTACCAAGTCATTGCTTGATCTCATTTTATTAATATGAACAGACTGAGGTTCTCAGTATTGAGTAGTTTTCTGATATTATAGCATTTTGTGTGTGTGTGTTTTGCAGTTATACTCTTCTCCAATTTTTACAGTATTTTAAAATTACCCAATATGGTACTCCATTATGGAACACAACTATGTTGTAAACATAATTTCTTCTTCAACTTGTTCCTACTTTTTTTTTAATAGAGTCTCTACATCTAGACATAGATTTTCTTCTCTAACATTCAAGCTGGCAACACATCCCAGAATGTCTGTCTAGCCCCTTTTGCATACAGGAAAAGAACATTTGGAGGACAATTGAGAAGAGGAAGAATTAGCTGGATATTAAGAAATTTCAGAGAAGCAATCCATGCGTGTTTGGCCAAGAAGAACAGACCTACTTCTTAAAATCTTGAGCAACCATGCAACGGACGCTGGCAGCAAAAACCTAGGAGATTGAAGAACTGGCTTTTCAGGATTAAATGAAATATGACTGACAAAGTAAGGATGGCCCATGCAGAGCTTTGGCCAGCATTCAGACCTTCTTCTACACCATATTGGTAACCATCTATCTATATGATGTAGAAGAATGAAACTATAAAATGTAGAGACAGAAAATGTAAATATGATCAAAATGGCTGGGAGAATATTCTTTACATGTGCTTAGAGCAAAAAAAGGGTTCCACAAAGACCAAACTGTGAGAAGATGGAAGGATAGAATGCCATTTGGAGGGGAATACACAAGTAGCATCAATGGGATTTGTGAAAGCAAATTGTTGGCCTTAGTCCAGTTTCCCATTCCACAGCTGAAAAATATCAGAACCTCAAATTTCTTTCACCAACACTTTTATGCTTTCACAGAAAAAGGTCAGCTGGATAGATGCAGAGCAAGTACTGTGACTCTCTGACAAGGATGAAGAGTTAGACAAAGTTGTGGAACATTAATAGCAAGTTTGAGCTACATGCTATATGCTATCTTCCCTCCAAAGTTATTAAGCCTTTAATCTACAAGCCTCTTAAGCTTTCCAACACACTTAATATCCCGTCAAAGGTGAAAAGAAGTTTTATTCTGAATAACAAACATACAATTAGACATCCTGCGAAGTAATTAATACCTTCCCATTTGGCCTTCTACCTCACAGAGAGCATGTTATTGCCCAGAAGGTGGATTTGTGTGTTTAACTCATTATTTTTATGAGGAATACTGATGGCAGACTCTTCATTGCTTAGACTGTTATGTACTCAAAGACCTGCAGTTTTGATTAAGTTCAAATAGGCAAGACAACTATGCGAATTATACGCTTAAAATACCAGAGATATTTTCACTTTATTTTTCTGTAAAAACACTTTTGATCTGCTGCATTAAAATCACACTTAGCACAACAAGTTGAGGCAAACTGTAGACTTTATGTCCCTGAGTCTACAATGAAGTCTCTAGATTTAGTTTAATGAATTTCCACAATAGAAGAATTTTCAGTGTTGTACATACTTGCTATAAAACAAATTAATTACATTATTATAATGTGTTAGCTATTAGCACAGGTAGATGTTTTTTAAAACATGCTGATAGTCTTTGGAAAGTAATTGCTTAAAACTGTTCTATAACTTATTTACTTTTTAAACTGACATTTAATTATGTTCTCTTCATGAATTCAGGACAGTCTAGAGCCCCTGTAGGTATGAGATGACCTCAGATACGAATTTGACAATGTACTTAGATTTCCATTGTAGCTCTACAGATTATTTCTATAGTTATGAGAGTCTGGCAGTCACTAATGTATTTCAGAATTGACTAGATCATTTGTTCTCTCCATTTAAAAGCATTGGATACAGAGCTAAGTATTTAGTGAGAGGAAACCATTAAAATGAATGGGAAATCTTATTTTATAAAAACAATAAGGAGATGCTTTCCAGATTCCTACTGCAATTAATTTCATTTCATACTAAAATAAAACTTTTAATAAATTATTTAATTATTAATCTCAGCATTTTGTTTTCTGGGCATCACTGGTTTGGTTTTGCTTTTATTTTAGTTTAGGTTTTAAATACATGCATGCAACCATCCTAATATGAAAGGAAATATCAAAAAATCCATGAAAACATTCATCAGATGTTTTAAGATTCTTTTTCTGTAAGATATTTCTAAACTGTGGCATTTGAAAAAAAGATGAGGAGGGGGGCTGAACCAGTGTTTTTCTTTTAAACAAAAGAATACATTTCCTGTTTCCTTTTAAAAATCAAATTATCAATAGACAGAAAATGTAATTCACTGAACATCTGCTGTTCTTCTCTTGGACTGAATTGTTTAAATAAAGTGATTCTGTATGAGACAAATCAGGGAAAGCAGATGCTGATCAGCAGAAGTGGCTTTTCAAGAAAAATACATTACAAGATGGGCAACACTTGTTGCCTCATCCTCCTCTGTTTGTCATTTTCATTAGGGGAGCAGATTATTTGCTGGACTCAACCTCATATCAAATTTTCTTTGGATTTAGGTCTAAGGCACTAGCCAGGACTTTGTGCTTCAGAAATTCCTTGCTTAAGGACAATGCCAGTGCTCTGCACTCAGTAGTTATTGTTGTTAGAAACTCATTCAACATATTTTAAACCAAATATATTGAAATTATACTGTATGTATATGCATTCACTAGAAACTAATACTGTAGGCCTATTTGTTATTTCTTCTAGCAGGAGATTATACTGGAGACATTTGCATCGCTGACCTTTAAATACTTAACACCAATACCTAATTTCAGAGGGTAATTTCCCTGAGACATTTGTCTAGCAAACCAAAAGACTGTGTATGGAAGCCTTAGCCTAAAGATCCATAACTTAATCTGGTCACAATCCCCACTTTAGGGAGGTTACTGTAGTCCAGACATACTGTGGGAGATGAAGAGAATGGAACCCCAGACCAACACCTTTGCTCTACAGTGTCTGCTGTGACATGAGAAAGCACTTACATGCATCAGAGTTTCAAGGTCATTCTGTCTCCATGTTTCTCTTACTGTTCGTATTTGGAGTGTTCTGATTTAGTTTGTTTCTCGCAGAAGGAGAACCACCTACTTTCCACCATGGTAATATTCCTTGGCAGAACAGAATATAACACATTATTTTAGTGCATTAATATTTACATTTGAGGGTCTTATTTACAGTATATCTTTGTGAACACTGTTCAGACTTGCATCCAGAAAATATTTTAAATTTAAATCCAGTTCTTTCATAAACACTTCTCTTTCTAAAACGTTCATAAGCTACATAAACAAAAGAGCTTTTTCACCTCTGATATTTCTTGTTTTAATACATTTCTCATCATTATGAAGAAAATGAAATATGGCTTACCATATGTTAGCTGCTATCTACAGACTGAGAAATGCCCTCATGTCCCATAGAGACATATTTTCAAAAAATTATGTAAGGGAGAACCCTGCAGGTTGTAGACCTGAGGCTCATGGTGTTCATGACTGAACTTTCCAGCTGAAAGCTAGTCTTTGCTTAATACCACAAATAAGGCCCTGATCTTATTTGCATCATCTTCATCCAATTCAGAAAACTATACTCCCAAGTTTAATGACAGGCTTGTTCTCCTCAAATAAGCAAGATTTAGTTAAAATGAAAGCTGGGCTGCTTCAGGTCAGGATAGAGGCTGTGTATTAAACAAGGGAGATGAAGATTTAGTTATGCCTATTCATATCATACTTTCACGAAATTTAAGTTACAGATCTTCTTCAGTTATTGAAGCTAAAGAAGTTGAAAAAAATGGGTTTCCAAATAAAAATATCATTTAGTTCATGTGCTTTTTACTCCAGATTGTACATACAGAGGCTAATAAATGCTGCTCTGTTTAAATATTTTTTTCAGTAAGTGTTAGATACATGAGAATGTAAGAGTCTAACATCAAAATTATACACTAAATAAACGCAGATTTGATTTTCAAACACAAAAAAACCACTTTCAATATTCTGTCCCTCATTAGGTATTTCATCTTCATTGGTTTAGCTAACTGTAGATGTCCAGAGGCTTATACAGGCTTACTGACTTCTTTATTTATCAAAGGTTCTGTAAGAACTTGTTTAAGAAGGGTGTTGGTATTACATACTTAAAAGCTTTTTCTCATTTAATAATCCTGAACATGACAGCCAACTTTGGTTATGCAAACAAAACTCAGAACTTTGTTTCATAATATTTTCCTCTGGTTATTATCTATAGCAAATAGTAAATGCTTCTCAAATAATTTTTCCACCCTTTATTTTGCTGTGTGTTTTAATACTAAATGATTCTATTATGTTTTGTCTCATTTCATGTTGCCATCACATTAGGACTTGGCCTTTCTGGAAGAAATCAGTGTTCTTAACTGCTCCCTGGTAGTGCTTTTTTATGCTGTGTAAATAAAATAATGCTAAAATAATGACCATGATTTTTCTTGCATTTTATTTTGAATAGGACAACAGATATCAAAGAAAGAAGAGCAATGAACCCTGAAGTATCATGTAATTCAGCCATTGTCCCAAGGCCAACCAACCATCCTTAAAAAAATTCTTGATGTATGTCCTGCTAAACTGTTTTGGGTAATTGTCAATGACATAAATTTTCCCTTCATTAGTAAACACTCCCATTTTTTAGGCATTTATAACAATTAACAAAATCTTCCTGCTTCCTCACTTTCTGCTCTTTAATTATTGTGCACTGATCTCTGGGATTGTGTAAGATCTGTGATCTCTTTGTAGAGAAGAAGTGAGGAACATCACTTCTTTTTTAGAAAACCAAAGACACCCTCCAAACAGATCTTGTGCGCCTACTTGCACTGGGGCATCCCACAAAAATATACCTGCCTCTTTCACTCACATCTTTCTAAAATTCTGATTTGTCCACTCCCCCACCATCCACTACACAGCAGACTGAGATGCCTGGAAGCCCAGAATAAGGCACTTCCCTTACACCACTCTCCTCAGAATGGGTTCAGAGTCAGTAGGACAGTGCAGATCTATGGGACTCTTGAAAAATGAGTTTTGGTTAGCACATGGCAGTAAATACTCTTGTAGGGGGGCAAAAAGGTATTGAAAGCTGAAAAAGCTGATGGTGTGCAAGCTTTGCTTCAGGGACACCCACTAAATGAGTCATTGACCAGGTCTGGCAGCCAGGACATGAAAAGCAGCAACATCCTGGCAGAGGTTCCTGGCAAAGGCTTCCTGTTCTCCCATCTGCTTCTCCCCACCACTCCCTTCTCTCTGTCAGCTCCAAAGGGGAAATCCAGGCCTGACCTGAGAGGTACTGGATCACAGGGACCATCTGGCTCTTCCCCCAGTAATGAAACATGCCACGTCCTGTCACTAAGAGCCATACTGACTGCACATGAGGGATGCCATCAAAGTGTACTTGGGGAGCTGTCAGCATTTCACCCCATCAATGCCCACCTACATCCAGTGGTAGTTTCTGATAGTACTGAATGCAATCACACTGCATGTTCTCCAAAAACAGTGGTCTTTACAGAATTGTTATTTACTGTGGTGATGTTACACCCCAGTGATTGCAACCCCAGTCCTCCCACCTGCATGGCCCTTCTGCGTGTCTTTCTCTCCCTCTTCTCAGAAAAGCAAGCAGTTTACTGACATGTGCAATCTCCTCCTTTTCATCCCTTCCCTCACCAAAAAAATGTTTGACTGTAGTTCTGGCCATGCTTGGGGGGTTTTTTCCACTCCATGACAGTCTGCTACAGGCTTCAGAACAGCATGACTTGTGTCACCAGATGACTGCTGCTCCAATGGGTATCAAGAGCACTTGCAGCTATGCTCTGGACCAAAACCATGCCAAGATCCTTTCTAATTTCACAGAAGAGGTGACTGGGTCGCCGTGTCCTAGAGTGCTCCTGGGACTGTTTATATTACGAATACAGTCATAGGCTGATTTTACAGGAATTACTTCTTCCAAATCAAATGTCTTTAAGTATAAATACTGAAAAGAGTAAAGAAAATAAATAATGTATCAAGATTTCCAAGTCTTCATCTTTACTGACTGTGATGCTTGAACACTGAGGATATTTTAGATTATCATATTGTTTTCCTACTTGTGTCTTCTACAACCTTATTATGAGTATCCAGATCTCCCCTAATTCTTAGTCCTGTTTACCCATTTGCCTAGTTAATATTGATGATGTGGTATTATTTAAAACCACTAATCTTAGTTTAATGTCATTCTCACAAGTCTGGCTAATCTGTGGTCAAAGGTATTCATCTCCATTCATGGCATGACCTCTGCTCCTTTTCTTAGATTTCATTCTTGATTGAGGAAACCAAAACCTTTGCCAGTACTATAATCTGAGAAGTCAGACATTGAAGCTCTATGCTGTCCTTGTCTTCTCCTGGGCCTTTTTCATCTGTCACCAGGAATGGTGACTAGTAAATGATAACTAGTGCCTAGTCAGTCTCTGTAAAGAAGCTGGTTTACCTTCTGAGGTTGTGCAGCAACACTCCTCCTAGCCAACTTAACCTTGTTACTGCTTTGCCATCATTTACACTTGGTTGATTATGCCACATACTCTTGAATGCTTTCCAATCTACTCATGCTATTAGTATTTTTACCCTTGATTCCTGAGAGATTTGAGTAGGAGGCATGCCAGACAGTTTTCTATTTCTAAGTTGCATTGATAGAAACCTTTGGTTGTAGTACCCACAAGCAAATAAAAGACCAGGATTGGAATGGGTGGGGAGAAAGGGGGAGGAAGCACTCAGGATCTTTGTGTGAATGGAGTATTCCTCCTAAGAAAATTTTTGTTGTCATTGGTTGTGATGCTTAACATGAGCTTTGACGTTTCTCA
>NW_008688761.1:5956-12617 GCF_000695815.1 Acanthisitta chloris | reverse complement strand
TCCCTTTCTGCCCGTAGTTTATCCTTCACTAGCTGTTAATCTGCTAAATATAAAGCTCTTTTTTGCTCTGTCTTTTTGTTAGGTATCATCAGTAACCAAAAGCAGTGACAGCAGGACAGCCAGTTACACCTTTTTGTTCTCAGCCTCCCTGTGACACCCACTCAAGCAGGCCGCCTGACACTGCCAGTCACTCGCACTCTTCTATATCTTTTTGTCCTCAGTTTCTAGAAAGGATTAAGAGGTAGATCTAAATTAGATATTAGGAAGAAATTTTTGCTGTGTTGGTTGTGAGACACTGGAACATGTTGCCCAAAGAAGTTATGGATGCCTCATCCCTGAAAGTGTTCAAGGCCAGGTAGGATGGGGCTCTGAGCAACCTGGTCTGGTGAAAGGTGTCCCTGCCCACAGCAGAAGAGTTGGAACAAGATGATCTTTAAGGCCTCTTCCAAGACAAACCATTCTGTGGTTCTACCTTTGCAAATTACAATTACTTACACTATTCCAGGAAATTTAGGAATGCTAAAACTGTAGTTTTTCATTCCCTCAGTAAAGGATTGTTTTCTGCCTTGCTAAAATTCCAGAAGTCCTTATCTCTAGATGACAAGCAGCAAACTAAAAAAAAAAGGCATGCTGTTCTACAAATAAATATTATGTCATAACATGCAATCATAAGGGGAGAAAATAGTAAATTAAATTTCAAAATGACTCTTGCATCTATAATTTCATACCATTTCAGTACTAACTTTACTACCTTAGGTATCCTTAAAATTGTTAACCAAAGTTATTAGTCCAACTAAAATCACTGCTCTCTATTTTAAAAAGCCTTTTTTTTTCTTTTCCAATTGGCTTCAATTACCTTATAGGAGACAGTTTTATGTCTTCTTGAATGCACAGATATTTGTTTAAATCTTCTTCTCTGAACTCCTTTACTCAAAAACATAGGTGTCAAAGTAGCTCAACACCTACTTTGCTCAAGCTACTCTAAACACAAACACATACTCTTTTTTTAACCATTCTGACCTTCCTATGCCTATGCCAAATTCTTCATTGAATAAAATTCAAGCTGCTGCTTCTCAGCATCAAAGGTTTTATTCTCTTTGCTAATCTACTGTCTTGAAAATTATTCAGTCATACCACAAGACACCTTCTGTTCTTTTAGAAATGCAACATTTGATTATAGATGCCTTTTCATTTTCTACAGTTCTACTTAAAAAAACTGAATTATTTTATATTTATTTCACTCATTACAACACTCCAAGATTCTTTAAAGAATCCATCAATGTTTTCTTTAAGACTTCTCATGATATCTTTTAGAAAGTGAACAACTCCAAGATGGTTAAAGGGTAGTCATATCATATTTTTTCATGTGCCTATAAAGACAACATATAAAAACATATAACCACACATCTATTAATTATTCTATATTCTCCAGGTTTTGTGTAATACTCAAAACCTTCTCAATCTTTTGAGCTTTCTAAAAATACTATTTACTGGAATATCAGCCCTATGTAAAAACTAAAATACAAAACTCACAGGTTAGAATCACTTAGGAATTCCAATGCATTTGAAAAATAAAAAAGACCTGAGTAAGAGTAGAAACTTGGACAGAATATGTCAAGAAACAGACTGTTAGACTTTCTGACATTAAATATCATCTCATATTACTATCAAATCTGATGAAACAAAATGCCAGTTGTACCAGCTTTATTAGAACGATCAGAATCTTATCCAAATGCAAATAACTACAATAAATTTTGGATAAGAAAATAGAGACACAAGTTACTTGTTGAGATGGGTTGTATGTTTGAAAGATGTCATGTTCAATAAATTAAATGTGAGAGATTTGGCAGCAAAAATACTAGCACAATCTAAACTTCACACAGATAAGAATTGTCACACCACAAGGAAGTATCCTCTATTACTGTGGAGACACATGGTGAGACTACATGTGGAATACAATATATGTCAGAAAAATAAAAACATGGACAAACTGGAAAGTGTTCAGAGAGCCACAAAATTTTACAGTGCTTAAAGAAGGAAGACTTACAAGAAGAAATTGATAAAGCTTTTATTTTTTCTTTATTAAAATATGGTTAGAGAAAAAAGCTATTATTCACACCTTTTATTTATGTCCAAATGCCTAGAAACAAAACCTCAGCTAGTGCAAATCTGTGCAGGTTTTTTTGATAACAGAGTAGATATGCTGATTTGTTAGTGGAGGGTAAGGCACCAAGAACAGAAGCAAAATTTAAATTGATATGGGGATTTAGTAAGAGAATTTTAGTAGATTATAATGAAAAAATACTGTAAAGAACAGACTCATAAAAGAGCTGGAACAATGGAGACCACTATGACTAAGTGAAAGACGCCATAAATTGCATTTCTTAATGGTGCAGGTGAAGGAACCTTTCAGTAGACATGGGGAAATGTAATCACACAGTTTATAAATATATAAATGTTTAACCAGCAGATGAGGTTGGTTATGTGCCTACTGGGAGAGTACCTGGTTAAGTACTCACATTTCTGTGAACCTCTAGGTGAGCAGAAAAGGAAAACCTGGCAGCAGGCCCCATGGACTGTTGAGGCATTAAAAGCGTGTACAGAGAAGGGCAACAAAGCTGGCGAAAAGGCTGGAACATAAAACCTATGAGGAACAGCTGAGGCAGCTGAGGTTGTTTAGTCTGGAGAAACTAAGTCTGGGGGGGACCTTATCACTCCCTACAGCTACCCGAAAGGAGGTTGTAGCAAGGTGGGGATCAGCCTCTTCTCCCATGCAGTTAGAGATAGGACAAAGGAAAATGGCTTCAAGTTGTGTCAAGGGAGGTTCCAGTTGGATAACAGGAAATCTTTATTCACTGAAGCACTGGTTAGGCATTGGAACAGTCTCCCCAGGGAAGCAGTGAAGTCACTATCCCTGGAAGTGTTTGAAAAACAAGTAGATGGGGAACTTTGTGATATGGTTTAGTGGGCATGATGGTATTTGGTCAAAGCCTGCACTTGATGATTTTGGATATCTCTCCCAACCTTACTGATTTCATGATTCTATGATATGTCTGGCACAGAGTGTGCCCAATGGGAACAATTGAGAGCCTAGAAATAGGAGAGAGAGAACTCTCAGTGAGGACAGGATGCTGTGGTGGTGACTAGGAAGGTAATCTGAGAAGTTGAAGAATGGTTGTTGAAGTGGAATGTGAAGTCTAGAGGGAAGGACTATAAGCAGAAGACAGACAACTCTATTTACTTCTTTCTGTCTTCTCATCTACATATCTCTTCCTTTAAACTATGATGAAAAAATGGGACTGGGAAGAGAAATCAAGGATGAGAAAGAGATAGGAATGGTCCTGGATTCAAGTTAGAGAACATACAAAAACCAAAAGAGAACAGGCTTTGAATGAATGGGCAGAAACATATGTATTCACAAGAGACATCTTTTCAGAAAGCCTGCAGTGGAGCTGGCATGGCCTGAGTTTCACTCAACTTAATCCTGGTAGTGTGTAGAATTAGAATGTTCAGGTTTAATCTTTCAAGTTTCCCAAAATCAGGATTTCTAAAAGCCACTAACAAACCAGATGTATAACTCTCTTTTTGTTATTAATAAATGACTGTATCATGGAGTTCTTATAAAAAATCTATTTAATATGTTTAAACAGAAGCCATAAAAACAGAATGTTGCACAATCTGCTTTGCTATAGTCTTGGCCAGAGTTAAATAAAATCCCATAATGAAGTGGCTCATTTCTAGCAACACAGCTCTGGTGGCTACACAGTAAATGCTAGTATGCATCTTAAAGGTTTCCTTTAGTTTTGCTACAAAATGCACAGCTCTATGTGAGCAGCATGGTAACAGAGGTAGAATTAGACATTGCTTTAATCTCTCAGATGGCCAAGGAGAGATCCACAGAGTCATAAGTACTTTTACAGTTTTGTGTCCTTTAAATCATACCCAGGGTGGAAAATCTAAGGATGATTATACTATTCTTGATGCTACTAATAGGTGTAACTTCCACCTCCTCTCTGATATCTGGAGGTTATACATCGTATTTTTGTCATTCCTGTCTAAGAAGGAAGGAAATTAAGTAATCACCTACACTGGCAACATCAGGAATGTTAATCTACCCTTCCCAAAAGAAAGTTAAGCACAGAAGCTGTTAAAAATCACCTCATACATCTGCACATGAAACAAAAGACTCTTTCTGTTCCTGTCTGTTCATAAATGTGGATCTTTGGTCTCAAAATTATGATTCTGTTCTTAAAAGAATAAATTGTGGAACTGGCATCATGCTTCAAATTTTTTTTGTGTTGTATCTGTTCAGTTTACAAATAATAAATGTTCTTGTAGTTGTGCCAATCTTGCATACTCATTCTGAAATGTCACACTGTGGGCTTTCTCATGTGCATGTCAAAGGACTGGCGCAAACTCAATTTGAAGTTAGTAGGAATACATCCACCGAAATATATTCCACAGGCTTAAGACTAGACCTAGAGATTCCAGTGACAAAATTTGTCATCTAAATCCCAGCATTTTCAGTGCTGTATGTAGGTTTAAATAATCCCAGAATTTCACAGTGCAACATGAATTAATTTTTTTTTCACAATGCACAAGATAAATATTAAATATGTGTGAGTGTATCCCTCTAGGATCCAATTAGATCTCAATGAGCTGACCAAGTGTCCAGAATAAAACCAAAAAAAATAGCCTGACATACAAAACAGATGGTGGTGAATTGAAGTGACACGTGAGCTAGCTGTAAACAAGAATCAGAACATACTTGCCCACAGTCACAAGATCCAGTGCAAACTGCTGCACTTTGTATGTCAGAGATTTAACCACTCTGAGTGCCATGCTGGAATGCTGCTGGTATTCCTTAGAGCTGTCTTGGCTGTTCTCACACGGCATTCCAGCCTGGGGTGCAATCCAATTCATAGCCCCTGCATAGGAGGGTTTATAATCACAGGAAAACAACATGTGAAGGGCAGAAGAAATGACAACATGTTAATATATTATGTGATTTTCTTCAAATTCCCATCACTGAATTTGCAAGCCAGATACTTAATTTGCACTGCAACACTTATAAAAACACGAATGGCTGTGAATGACAACATGTTAATATATTATGTGATTTTCTTCAAATTCCCATCACTGAATTTGCAAGCCAGATACTTAATTTGCACTGCAACACTTATAAAAACACGTAGAAAATGGCTGTGACATTAAAATAAATATTAGTTCCTAATATGCAGAAGTCAGATGCATGGAGTAAGTGTGCTGTTTTTACAGTCTAATTTTAATTACAAATCTCTCCAACACCAGTTTCCAGGATGCTGTATTTCCAATATGATTAACAATATCTTGTACATGGTTATGTGAAAAAACAACTATTGTCAGTATAATTCTACAATAACATTTGGAAATCCAGAACTGAAACGTAAGAACAAGATTTAAGTTTAATCAGAAAAAAACCAGCCCATAATGGCCAGTTTGTAATTCTGCACTTCATTAGTTAGGTTTGCAGGACCATTTATTAATTAAATTTTCAGTACTCTCTATCCCTCTCTGTCTACAATGATACACATCGCAGATAGAGATGGGTCTCTAGCTATGACACCATGAACCGAGAAACCAAGACCAGCTCACGAGCAAGACTGGCCATGCAGTTAGCAGGCTGCAAAATTTCTTCTCACAAGACCCAAGCACTCCTCTCTCTCCCCTTTCCCTCTGCACACAATGCCAGGAGTAATGCTTCTAATCTACCAGGCTCCTATCTCTCAGGTCTGCCCCAAGCTCTATGCATTAGCACTGCAATCCCCCTCCTCTCAAGCAGTTTTTGTTCAAAAGTGCCATGCCTCTTTCCAAATTCTTTCTGCCTGCCACATAAATCCCACTCCCTATGCCCTTGCCTATGCCACTTTTCCTCATCTCCAGCAGAGATCTGCCCAATGAAACCTCTGAAACCAAGTGTGCAGCTCTCAGCAGCAGAAGACAACAGCTTCCTGGGAAACCACTGAGGAGAGCAGCCACCTCCACCCCTGCTGTCAGGTGTGGTTGCTGTGGGACAGCCTGCTCTCTCCTGCAGGTTGCTTGGTCAGGCCAGGGAATTGCAAGATGCCAAATCCATTCTTTCTTCTCAGAGGAATTAGGCAAAGAAATTGCTCATGAGGTTACCAGAATTAATGAAACAACCTAAGAGAAATGTGGTCACTACCTAGTACCTCAAGTAAACAAACAAAACAAACTAAAACAAAATTTCTTTTTAAACTGATTCAAATTCAATAAAACTCAATGTTTGTAAGAAATTAAAATTAATTTGTGTGTTTTGTAAAATATTGTGCCTTTTCTTGTCCATTTTGTCCTGCTTTCAAAATTAAAGTAAATCTAAACATGTAAGAGATTTGATGTATTTTAGTGCATCTCCCCATTAGTTTCCTTCATTTAACTCCTTCTGACTTCTTGCATAGCAATCATTAAAGAAGTACCAGGAAGGTAGCTTAGCAGAAAACTAGGAAGCATTTCTTTTCTGGTACCACATCGCAAACTAACATTGTAGATCACAATATTTTTGGAGCAAACAATCAAGCTAATCAAACTAAAATATTGTCCTGGGTTGCAGTGTGGGGGTAGCCAATGGTATGTATTCTATTGTCGTCTCCACGAGGGTTAAAGC
>NW_008688761.1:0-5490 GCF_000695815.1 Acanthisitta chloris | reverse complement strand
TTGTGGCTCAGAGTCTCTCACCGGTTTGCTTTCAAACCAGCACAAATATTTCAAATGTTTCCCATAGACATCTTGACAGAAAACTGGTTTCTTATGTGAATTTCCAATCCTAAAAACAAGAGCAAGCTGTTTTACTATACAGAAAAAATACAAAGAAGGAAGATACCAGTGAGTCAAAGATATTTCTTCTCTCTTCACCGCACCTGAAGATGCAGTCCAAAACATTTGGGACTGGAAGCAGCCAAAACAGAGTAATCATCCAGAAACACAAGCTACAATACAACAGGTAATGATTCTGTGCAAAGTTTTATTATTTAATGGCTCCACCAGGGACACTGTACAGCCAACAGTGCTTTTAATGCAACCAGCTTACGTCCTTTTCTTCAATCACTAGAGTGTTCTTTGGCTGAAGCCCCATTCACCATGAAACACAAAGGAATCATCCACTAAGAGCAGGGGCAACCTGCACTGTCACTCCTTAAGTGTTGACCCTTGTGAGAGGATAGTAGGAAGAAGGAATTTTTGGTAAACTGTTAGCTCAGACACAGATCTGTTGTTGACAAGTTGCTGCAACTGCAAGTAGGCTCTAATCCAATGGGGTCCAGCTACTGAAATTGGGAACAAAAAAGAATTAACCAGTTTTATATTTGATATATATGTACAAAAAGAGAAGAGACAGATTCCATAGGCAATAAGTTGAAGTAATACTCAGGGAAGTGTCATATGTAATTACAAAGATAGAATGTGATGAGAAATCAGACAGATCTGATATATACTCTCTGAGCTTCCTATGTTAGTCAACACTCTCCATTTTCTTAAGTAGACTGTGGGATAGTTTCTGCAGTAAATAGGGAGTTAGCCTATTGTGTCACAAAAAGGCATAAGTTCCAGACTTGGCAGCTATATATCATGTCCTGGACAAAAATGTGAAGATTTCATAATCATCTGAATTGCACAACTTTTGGTGGTTTTCTCATAGTTTTCCCTTTCATTGAAAGAAAATGTTTTTATTTTTTCTTTCCTAAAAATACAACATGCAGTGTAAACCACGGTAGTGCCAATCCTTTCACCCAGATTTATTTTTAAATGTCTTCTGCCAAATGCAGATACAGGAAAAATAACTGTGGTGTCTCAGTGAATATATCAGTTCTAACAAGGTTGTAAGATAATGTAGAAATTGCGGAAAATTACAGTTTGATTAAGCTGGTAGGAAAAAACATAACTGAAGGCAAGTTACTCTTGGAAACTCTTGCTTAGTCCTCTCTTGTTGTAAAAATATCTCTTTCTCTGCCCTTTGAAACAAAATTTTCTACCACAGTCACTACAGCAAATCAGCTATTTTTTGGCCTTTTTAAAGTTCTTTTCCTTTGTAGTGGTTGCCATAAAGGACAGCTAGATGGTACCTTGGAAGATGACATTAAGCAATCTCAAATGTCCTGCTAATGCCCGTTATCAAACATCTAGCTAATAGTGAAGTCAAAGTCTGTATATGCTGGATACATAGTTCGAGAAACTTCTGCTTTTCTGTTTCCTCCTCTGCCCTTACCACCAGTTCCCATTATTTTCTAACTCCATGGTGATCTGAGAGCTGGCCCAGCAGAAAATTAATTCCTTTAAACTAAAAAAAAAAAATTAAAAATAGCTTTTAGAACTAACACCTTTCTTTTTTTGTAGTGTTAGATGACTGCAAGTGCTGACATGAAATGTGTAGAGTATAGAGCTGGAGAGGACAAATAGCAGAATCCTGGCAATGCCAGTAGAGATTAGCTTTAAAATTATGTAGCAGCCTTACACTCCTGCATGATCCTCTGAATGAAATGTCTAAAACAGTTTAACTTAGACTAGACACTATCATTTGTCCCTTTCTGGGTCTATACAGGGTTATTGAAGCAAGGGCTTTAACTGGGCTGAAGAAGAGTTGTTAAAACCACACAGTCATAGTTTGATTAGCTGAAGAAGAGGCCTCTTAGAGCAATAGGACTAGGAAAGAAGCAACATACCTATACGGATTTATTTTGCTGTGTTATGCCCTTGGAACATATTTGGGGAAAAGATGAAGCTGTGCAGTTTACATTTAAAGAAAAAAAACAGGTTATTAATTCTGTAAGAAACAGCAAACAAAACAACCCGTTGCACCCTGTACTGTATTTTCAATCACTGCTGAATCATATCCCATATTAATAAAAATCATTAGATGTGGTCAGCACTATTAACAGACAATGTTTAATAATAATTAGAGACAATGGTGGAAATTGTTTGTTTGGGGGATATCACAGTGCTTGCTAGAGTAAGTTCAGAAGGTTATTTGACCAAGCCAATTATGGGAGATAAGATTTATAAAGAGAGAGTAAAGATAGATATAATCAATCAATTTGAAAAGCGTACACTCCATTTTATGTGCCTTGAACATATGTTGCTACTTATATTAAAATGAAATTAGTGAGATTCATTGCAGTGAGACAAAAGAGCTATAAGTGTGTTTTAGAGAGTCTCATGAAGATTCCCCCAGGTTAGCTGAATCCCCAGGGTCCAAGCAGCCTGTTTAATTCTGCTGTTCTGACATTTATTAGCATATGACTGTGCCAAACCATAGGCAGAATGCTTCTGCAACAGTCTAACCAGATATACCAAAACATTTTTAAAAAAACTGTCTGTATGCTTAACTTATGCTGTTAAACAGATAGACACTGATGCAGTAGATTGCACTACACCAAATCACTTAGCCTGCCTGTCTCCAGCCTGGAGCTTAAAGGGAAGTTCAAGTCCAAAACAAAGAATTTTAGGAAAACTTTTAGGGAAAATACTTGTATTTAAGAAACTGGACAAAAATTTGGTGTGTTTTTACCCTCTGGAGATACGTTCTATTTCAATTCAACTCAGCTGTATTCACCATGATTTACCAACAAAGAACAACTCTGTGAAATTGACCACAATATGCTCTAAAACACTGGCAGTAGCAACAAAACAAAGCAAAACAAAACTAAACAAAGTAAAATAATAATAACGATTGAGGTCAACTCAGAAAAGAATTACCTAAGAATAATGAAGCCTGTTAAAAATGTGCTAGGGTAGCTAAAATATGATAAAAAGCTGACTAAAAGAGTTAAATCCCTGCCAGCAGCATGAACACATTTTTAGAGACTATACTGAAGGTAAAAAGGATATGCATACTTCCTGTCATGAAAGATTTGAGAAAAGCTAAAGGAAGCCAGCATGGCTAAACAACAGCACAAGAAAGATTAGCAAATGCAAGAAGGCAAGTTTAAAAATGTTGAAGTGATGTCCAAATATGGAAACTAGAGAGGATGAAACTTTGGCAGGTTAGATATGAAAACAGGGTAAGACAAACCAGAAAACCACTTGAAGGAAGTTTGCAAAAAACAACAATAAATATTTTTTCAAAGATATCAGGCATAGGACATCTGTCAGGGAGTCCAAAGAGCCAGCAGATATTCAGAGCATAAAAGAAGCACTCAGGGAAGACTGGGCCATAAAAACTGAAACAAAATTAAACCTGTATTTTTGTGTTCACTGTGTATGCACATGAAAAGTCTCTCAGGCTAGAAACCTATTGAGAACTCATTACAGGAGTTGTCTCAAATTTAAGTGTTGGTTATAGGAGAAATAGATAAAAAGAATGACAATAGCCAGAACCAGATGTCATTCACAAAGACACTCATAGATAAAATACCTCAGCCAGTAAGAGCAATGTACAACCCTTGATGTAAAAGTGCCTGAGTGCCTGTGCACTGGAAGGGAGCAGATGTGATGCCATTTTAAAAAATGGGTTCCAGGACAGAGCCAATGACCTACGGACTAGAAAGCTTACTGATTGCATTGGACAAATTGGTCTAGTGCAGTTGACAGACCTAGAGGAAGTGATGCCATCCAGAGGGACCTGGACAAACTCAAAAAGTGGGCCCATGGGAATCTCATGAGGTTTAACAAGACCAAGTGCATAGTGCTGCTCCTGAGTTGGGGCAACCCTTGGTATCAATACAGGCTGGGGGATGAACAGATCAAAAGAGCCCTGCCAAGAAGGATTAGGGGGTGCTGGTGGATGGGAGGCTGGACAGAGCCAGCAATGTGCACTTGCAGCCCAGAAAGTCCTGGGCTGCATCAAAAGCAGCACGGAGAGTAGGGCGAGGTGGGTGATTCTGCCTCTCTGCTCTCGAGACCCCACCTGAGGTGCTGCATCCAGCTCTGGTGTCCCCAGCATAGGAAGGAGGGCATTGACCTGTTGGGATGAGCCCAGAGGAGGACCACCAAGATGATTAGGGCATTGGAGAACCTCTCCCACAGGGGAAGGTTAAGATAATTTGAATTCTTCAGCCTGTAGAAGGGAAGGCTTTGGAGTGATCTAATTGTGGCCTTCCAGTACCTGCAGGGAGCCTACAAGAAATATGGAGAGAGACTATTTACAAGGGCCTGGACTGACAGGACAAGGAGGAATGGATTCAAACTGAAAGAGAGTATGTGTAGATTAGATATTAGGAAGAAATTCTGTGAAGTGAAGGTGGTGAGGCATTGGAACAGGTTGCCCAGAAAAGCAGATTCCCCCTCCCTGGAATTGTTTAAGGCCAGGTTGGATGGGGCGCTGAGCAACCTGGTCTAGTAAAAAGTGTCCCTGGCTGTGGCAGGGGGGTTGGAACTATTTAAGGTTCCTTCCAACTCTAGCCATTCTATGAAATTGATGGCAAACAGAGCATTAAACAGAATGTGAGGCATTGGAACAGGTTGCCCAGAAAAGCAGATTCCCCCTCCCTGGAATTGTTTAAGGCCAGGTTGGATGGGGCGCTGAGCAACCTGGTCTAGTAAAAAGTGTCCCTGGCTGTGGCAGGGGGGTTGGAACTATTTAAGGTTCCTTCCAACTCTAGCCATTCTATGAAATTGATGGCAAACAGAGCATTAAACAGAATCAGTAGACACATGAACAAATACAAGATACTGCAGAAGATCTCAAGGCATTATTGGAAAGGGAGCCTTTGCCTTACAAACCTCCTGACATTCTATGAAGGAGATAACAAGTATGTTCATGGGGAACATACAGCCTGTGCTAGTTTTCATTGGGCTGGAGTCAATTTTCTCCATGGTAACTAGTATGGGGAAAGGTTTGAATTTGTGTTGAAACAGTGTTGCTAATTCAGGGATCTTTTAGCTACTTCTGAGTGGTGCTTACACAACATCAAGGCCTTTTCTTCTCACGCCACCCACCAGTGAGGAGCTGGCAGTAAACAGGAGGCTGGGAGGGGATGCAGCTGGGACAATGGACCATACTGATCAGAGGGATATTCCATACCATATGGCACCGTGCTCAGCATATAGACCAGGAGAAGGTTGGCTGGGGAACTGCTGCTCAGGGACCGAATGGGCATTGGTTGTTTGGTGGTGAGCAATTGTTTTCATTTGCATCTCTTCTCTGTCTTGGGGTTTATTTCTCTTTGTTACTTTCCTTTTAATTTAATTTAATAATAATAATAATCAACAATA
>NW_008688760.1:0-6641 GCF_000695815.1 Acanthisitta chloris | reverse complement strand
TTTTCCAACCTGGTTGATTCTATGAATGGCTGATGGAACTGAGGTTGTTTGGCTGGAGAAAAGGAGGTTTGTGGAGTCCTTGTCGAACTCTCTAACTACCTGAAAAGAGGTTGTGGCGAGGTGAGGGGTTGACCTCTTCTCCCAAGTAACAAGTTACAAGACAAGGAAATGGCCTCAAGTTGCACCAGGAGAGGTTTAGATTGGAGATTATGAAAAATTTCTTCATCAAAAGTGTTGTCCAGCCCTGGAACAGGGAGCCCAGGGAAGTGGTGAGGTCAGCTACCTTTGATTTTCCTGCTTTAAAGCTTTTCATTGTGTTTTGAGGTGTGGAGAAAAGATTTTGTCTTCAGTCTAGAGGGAGGGGGAATATTTTCCCTAGCTAACCTGTCACAGAAACTAAAGGAAAACACTCCTGAAATGTTTTTCAACATCCTTTATTTCTTAAGTAACTGGGACTCTGCATGTATTCTGTTTTTGGGTTTTTTTAATGCATGAGCCCAAGTTAGTACAGGAACTCTATGATTCTGCTACGAAGAAAATTAACAACCTTTAGGAATGGGAAAAAAAATTAACAGCTTCCTTACAGAAATGAAGTAGCAGCTTTAGGAAAGAAGACTGGTAAAAAACCTTTAGGAATGGGAAAAAAAATTAACAGGAAAGAAGACTGGTAAAAAATAAGTTGAAGGTTTGTCGAATTAGCGATTGGAATGTCATGGTAATAATCTGTTGGTAATGGGAGTACAGAAAAGGTGATAAACAATCAGACTCTATTCTGTTTGGCTCAACACCATATTCTGCAGCAAAAGCTTCCTATCTGCTGCTCCTGGGAGAGAAATATCTTGCTTACTAATTTTGTGTGTGCGTATATATATATAAATAGTTTAGTTTTATTCTCTGAATTTCTTTCGTGATCTTTTTTAACATTTTAGCAGAAGAGCTATGAGTATTTTCACATGCCAATCTAAGGTTTGAGCTTGGCATAGAAGTGCAGTTATTTATCAATATAGTGATTTTGATATTTCCATGGTTAGTGAGGAAAAGCAAGTTATCACTGCTTTTATTTGTTATTGTTTTGTAGTTCATAGGCTATAGCAATAAGAACTATGTAAAAAGAGAAAGAAGAGTTTAGGGGGATTTTAAGTATTTTTAACAGTAAGGAAATAATATATTCTATGTCAACTGATGCACTCAAACAGATGAGCTCTCTGCTAGTTCAAGGATGAGTTCTTTAACTGTGCTTAGAGGGCTGTTGATAAATGCTGAAGGAAAAGCCTTTTGCAAACATTTCAGACAGAGGCAACACTTACCAATAGATTGAAAAGTAGCAATTAGTTTCTGAATTACAAACTTTATTATTTTCTGGTTTATTTCCTGGATATTTTTTCCATGAATCAGCTTTGAAAACTAGATACTGTAACAAGAAGAAAAGCCTTTTCTATTTTGGATTCAAAGTATGACAAATCAGCTTTGTTTTGTTTGGTGCCTGTTGGTGCATTTTATCTCCAAACAATGGGTTATATGTGTTAGCCCATGTGCTTGGATGGGTTAAGTAATAGTTGTAAAGTCAACCCTGCCACACAGGGTCTTTTATTTTTTGAGAAGGAAAGTTGGGAGAGCAATGCTTTCAGATAGTGTTTGATACAGAAGGAGGAAAAAATAGGAAGTTCTTGAGGACTGAATTTTCAAAGAGACACTGCTGTCAGTAGAGGGACAGTGGTTATAAATACCCATGGACAAAACAGTTGCCCAGAGCACTGGCAATGAGTGGTCTCAATTTATTGTATTTTACCATATGCATTTGTTCATATTTATTCAGCTTTACAGAGAAATGCACCTGGTCGTACTCCAGATTGTCTGTAACTGAGAGCTTGGATATCTTGCTATGCAGTGAAGAGGCAAGTGCAGACAAAAAAATTCTCATTATATTTCTTCATGTCTTAAAGCAGCTTGTCATTTTCCCAGCACAGCTCCAGGCATCTGGTGCTGCTCTTGTGGGTCTTGTTTAAAAACTGTCCTTTCTCCCCTTCCCTGGGAGCACCAGTAAGTACCAATAAGTACTTGGCATCCATTACAAAACATCTTTCATTGGACTAGACAGAATCAGGATGCTAAACAGGAGCCTTGCAGAAAAGGAAAGATCCCTTCTATGTCCA
The DNA here is from genome assembly GCF_000695815.1 of Acanthisitta chloris. Classification (NCBI taxonomy): domain Eukaryota; kingdom Metazoa; phylum Chordata; class Aves; order Passeriformes; family Acanthisittidae; genus Acanthisitta; species Acanthisitta chloris. Next base: position 4,488 of record NW_008688760.1, on the reverse strand, counting down.
GCTGCATCCATCTCTGAAGAGATGTCACTGGCGTATTGTGACTTAATGTTTTGGCTTTGAAGTCATATAGCACAAAAGGAGTAAGATATCTTCTGTCCTGAGGTCAGATTCCATATTAGTGATCAGAAAGGGAAATCTGAACATGAGAGCTGAAAGGATTGTGGTTGCAAAAGTGCCTGGAAAACAGACACTGCAATTACCACATGGTCACTGCCTTCCCAGAACTGAGCAGAAATTTGTAGTATATTTTGCACTGTTGAATCCTGCAGGCTGAGTCTTGGCAGGTTAAAGAGTCCTTTTGTGCTATGACAGAACACATTAGGCAAATCCATTTGGATAAATGTTTGCAAGTTCTGTTCTCACTTATGCAGGAATGACTTGGGGGGTGTCACTGGGGGGGAAAATAGATTGTGATTTAACACCAGTTCTTTGGTGCTGCTGTTGTCCACTCCCAGGCAGTCTGCAGTTGTGAAAGGCAGATAATGCTGCAGTTTCATGACATTTGCTTTTATGCCAGTTGATCTGCAAGCAAAACCATCCACTCGTGTAGTGGTGATGCTTTTAAAATGGAAATGTTAATAAATATGTTAACTTTCACATCTTCTCCCTGACTGTACAAACTTCCATCCCTTCTCACCCCCTCTGGATCCTGAATACTCTCATGCATTTGTGAGATTGGTGTTCACAGTACCAATCATTTAAATTAGCTAAACAATTTGGGGGGCTCAGGTCATATAAAAACATACACAGTGTAAACGAAGTATAGAGAACAATATTTTTGTGGCCTTCACAGTCTGTACTGAGGCTGTGAGCTCAGGCTGCATACCTGAGGTTCTCCAGTACTCTGATCATTTCATAGCCAAGATGAGGATGATTTAGTAGTTTTTTTGTGTGTGAGTTCTCCTTATAATCTGGGTCTGTATTACCACAGAGTTATCCCTCCTCACACACTTAGCCACAGAGAGGTTCAGAATGGAAGAATTAGCAAAGTGCTTGTTGAATGTACATTAAAACCACTTTTTCTGCATCATCCTTCAGTAGCTGAGGTTTTTGTAGGGATTTGACACTGTTGTTGCTTCAGTATTAAAGATGTGCCCGGCTTGGGGTGGGTGTTACTCTTTTGCCTTTCAGCCAGTGGTCCCTGGCTTCATTCCCCATAGGTAATGCCAGACTTGGATTTATTTTCTAGCTACTTTCATTTGGGTTAGCAAATTGCTTGTTTTGGTTTTTTGTAACTGTATACCTTCTAAAGAACTCTTTGCCCTGTAGGGTTTTGGTTACAGTTTGTTTTTATTTTCTTTGTTGAAAAAAAGATTACTTTCTTTGTTTTTCTTAATTGCATAAAAACAAGTTATTAATAGACTTTCCCTTTTCAGAACTGGAAAATGCCCAGAAAGGCATTTGCTCACACTTTCCGAATACAAATTGACTTCTAAATTGAGACCAAACATGGAAAAATTTAGAATGTTAGGTGAATATTTTGTGTACCTCTGAGCAGATGGAAACAACGTAAAGTGAAAAATATTATTAGTCCTGATAATCTCATATCTGTTTGGTTCTCAGAATATTGAAGTTGGTGGTTTTAAATTGTCCATGAACTATGCAAATGCATTGGTGGGAAGTGACTGAGGAAAGCAGCCTACAATCAGTAGCTTTAAATTAGCTTCTACCACAGGGTCCTTCCTCTGGAAAATTTTCAGGGAGTTTTCAGATCAGAAGAGATTGAAAGCTATTGCTAAGAGAGTTTCATAATATCCCATTTAATTTTGTAACAGTTCTAGCTTATTTCACTTCGAACAGAGAAAAAGTTTAGTTTTATGGTGTTTACTGTTTAAAAGCTATTTGACAAAGATGTGTTACAGCAATGTCTGTGATTCCCAGGATATCACTGTGGGCAGACAGTCCTGCTGTGTTTGCAGTGGAAGTGAATAGATTGTGCCTGGAACATGGATGTTATTCCAGTGATCACAGTCTGTCCTGACAGTGTTATGGCTAGCTGTCATTCTTGCATCTTCAGTCTATAAAAACTCTCTAAATGAAGCTGTAGAGATGAGATCTGCAGGACCTGAAAAAGCTGGAAACAGGAAAGTTAGTGCTCCTAACTGCTCAAAAAATGATCTCCTAAAACACAGGATGATCATAGCATCTGTTGGTACATGTCAACAGTGAAGAATGGCACCAAATTGCACATCTGTGCCATGGCACACAAAATCTTTTCAGTCTGCACACCTTATATCTAAGGGCAATTAGTTGTTCTTATTATAATTAAAGTCTTTACAGTCTAATCCAGAAATCATTACTTGTCCAGGTGTAATAGTTCCAGGAAAAGAAGTAGTGGTTCTGAATAGGGGAAAGTCTCAATAAATAATGATGCAGTTAAATTCACTGAGCACACCAAGTGTCTCCCTCTATCCTGCTGTAACTCTTACCCCTTTCCTCCTCTGGATCGTAAGGAGGTTTCATTCTGGTGTGATGTGGAGGCATTTCAGCAGTTGTCAGCATCCAGAGGACTTCAGAGACTGAGAGATCTGAATATGTGAGGAATAGGAGGTTGGTGTTGATAGGTTCTTCTTGTTCACTCTAGGATTTACTTGGGGTCATTTTTATGTTTGCTAACAAGCTTATAAATTTGACTTTTTCTTCATTGGTTTACAGCTCTGTGTTACATCCAGATTTACTTTATCTAATACCTTGCATCCATACTCGATAACCCTAAAACCAGTTTTGTCCTCAAGTCTGCAGTTAAGTAACCATGGCTGAACTATAGCCACAGTTTCTCCAAGTGTCACTTTTGTATCCTATCTCTTTTCATCCTGTGTCTCCCTGTCTGAAGGCTGTTTCTCCAAGTGTCACTTTTGTATCCTGTCTCTTTTCATCCTGTGCTTCTTCTTTATCCTGTGTCTCCCTGTCTGAAGGCCTCTGCTATCATACCAGGCCTGTATTATTCTACACTACATCATTGTGTTAAGAGTTGTAAAATTATGATGGTACCATGCAAGGATAAACAAAAGTAGAAACAAATTAGCCACAGACATCTGTTATTCTACACTACATCATTGTGTTAAGACTTATAAAATGATGATGGTACCATGCAAGGCTAAACAAAAGTAGGAACAAATTAGCCACAGACATCTGGCAGTTGGAAAAATTGTTGTCAAAGCTAAGACAAGTTTAATTGCAGGCTAAAACAAAGTCACAGGCAGGTCAACAAAAGCTCAAGCAAAGCAAGCCTAAAAAGCCTTGAGTGTTGAGGGTTTGCAAGCCCCTCTACAAGGCTCATGGCCAGTCATCAGTAATGGCACTATGGCACTACAGGGCTGCAGGGTACCAGTGCTGCAAGGGCCAGAGATGGACTCTGGTACACTTTGTCTGTTGTGTTACCTCCTGACCTTCAATACAAAGGCTGGGTGTGATGCCCAGCTCAGGACAACCCCAGGGGGCTTGTCAGCTGAATCTGTGAGTGCCAACCTGGAGATGCCTGACAAGATACCAGTACTGCTCATTGTACTGTATTTCTCAGTCTCTACTGCTGCCTGCTCTCAAAGAGAATCCCAGGCTTGATGAAGCTTTTGCTCTGAGCTTTTGTTGAGCTTTTGGTCCCATCCTTTTGTCAGAAGGTACTGCCTCTCTAGCAGGCAGTGGATGTAGCAATGTGTGTCCATACTGAGATGCAGTTCAGTATCTTCGTTTAACCTGTTGCTGAAAGTGGCTTTGGTGAGATAATGGACCATAAACCTGTGTGGATGAAATCAGCTACCCATTCTCCTCTGGGCCAGAAGAGCAAGACTTGTAGCTGTGGGCAGAAACATCATCTCTGCTGTGTTGCTGTGGAGGTTTGACTACTGGGGTAGGCAGGGTGCTTATGAATTTCTGATAGGGGTAGTGGGAAGCAAAAAGAGTTAGGAAAAGTTAATGTCGCTGTTGCTTGCCTCAGCATACAAAAATGTGGAGTCAAATATATCAGTCATGAGAGTGAGTTAGTCATGAACTTTGAGAAAAGAAGGAATTTGGGATGCATCCTTCATATTTTCAGTCTCTTCTATATCCATGCAAAATTTGTTTTTTAAAAAGGTGATTCAGATAAACTTAGTCTATAGTAAAACACCACTTTTATAAGGCATGTAAGTGCTTGGAGAATTGACAAAACTCTGACATCTTTCATATTTTTGAGCACAGAGTGCTGCAATGAACTCAGCACTAATATATATACATCCTTTGTCTTTGCTTAGCATTTCCATCTTTTTTTTTTGATTGCTGCTACCGTCCCTGCTGCAGTTGTTATTCTTTTCCATCTTTTTTTTTTGATTGCTGCTACCATCCCTGCTGCAGTTGTTATTCTGTAAAATAAGCATTTAAAGCCCACTAAACCACGTCAGTTCTGAAGACTGATCAGTACTAGTTGCTGAAAACAAACCAGTAGGTTGTGGTTACAATTATTTGAAAATTGGTTTTAAAAGCCCTGTTGGGTGGGAGTGTGAATCTGCCTGA
>NW_008688759.1:7401-25404 GCF_000695815.1 Acanthisitta chloris | reverse complement strand
GTTTGGGGACTCAGTCATTTATCACTCCTTTGAATGATATTTTTGTAAAATGAAAGTCAAAAGACAGCACTTCTATGCATATGCCCTTTGATGCAATTGTCCTCCTTTTTAGCATTCTCTGGCTGGGATCACCACAATTCTCTTGGTGCTTATTTAGCAGACAAGCTATGTGTTTGAGTTGGAGATATGATTGAGACTCAGATTTGAGATCAGAATGTTCTTTCACCAGTGTGAGATGCCTCAAATCTTCATAAATCTCACTTGCCTAGAGGTGCATGTTCCTATAATAGTTGTAAGAAGAAATCCATCTTTATTCCCATCCATGAGTTTCTAAGCCATAACTGCTGTCCTATGATGTGGTGAAACTTATAATGTGGAATTTCTCACTTAGCCATCCTGACTAACATGATGGAATTTTTAGTGCTGATCTACCTCTGTTTACTGAGAATTACTGGTGTCCTGTGTTATCTGTATAATGATCCCTGTTCTCAGTTCAGGGACAGAAATTGAATGAATTGCACAAAATCTCAATGCAAAATTTTCTGCATTACATTCAGTGACCTATTTTATGCAGATATTAATATTGTGAGACTGCAGTATTCTTTTTGCTTTTAATACGTAGGAATGAAAATGGTCTCTGTATTAACTTCAGAAATGTATTTTATGTCTATGACTTTCTAGAGGTTTTAACTAGAAGTGTTTACATTAAGCCAATAGAAAAGGAAGTTTAGGGAGATAGCAGTCAATACCGTTTGTATCTGTTAGATAAAAGCTGCTTGGATTAGTGTTCCATCATGTCTTAATGTGACAAGCTTGAAGTTAAGACAAGAAGGAATCTATGGAATGGATAATTTAAGCAGAAGTACCCAAGTGTAACAGACAGCAGAGAAACTGTATTTCCAGCTTGCAAAGTCTCAGAGGAGTAGGGTGGTTTTTTCCACATAATAAACAGAACATCCACCATCAAATGTACACATTCATCCTTCTGGGACACTGACCACTCACTTTTTAAGAGATCTTGGGGTCCTAATAGTGTGTTGAAAATATCTTTTTCCTGTCTCAGTGTCTGTTTTGCCAATCTTATAATGTTAAACTTTGAAATCTAGAGTTTTAGAAAGAAGTGTGTGGGGAATGACACATAGTGAAAATTCATTCTGCCATTTAGGAATTACTCAAAATGTCTGGAACCATGGAGATGTAATGAGTAGCTTTAATGAACACATCAAACACAGATGACAAATTTACAGCTGAAATAGAGTCCTCCTTTGTGCTGTTAGTTTTGGTGCATTTTTCTCCTAGGAGTGGACCCATTAACAAAAGCATTTTGGCTTCAGAAGATCTAGAAGGAAAGTAAACCAACTACATGATCTCCATATTATCTCATTTCACTTTAATATAGGCACTGAATACATTGTTACTCTGATTTAATTTTATGAGATAAAGCATTTAAGTCCTCATCAACCTGATAAATGAATGACCTCTGGGTCTAAATAGCTGGTTGTGTTTTTAAATTTTACAGCCTGCCAGATTTTTTCTTTTTAGCATCCTAAGTAACTCTGACCGAACCAAAAATCTCAATGGATCTCTCTGAAGAAGTACTGTGGCCCCTCTGATAAAGAGTATTTCTTCCTTCCATAAGAATACTGGGAGTCCATTTGGCTATCAGACAAATCGGTTGTGATATCATTACAGGAAGCAGTTCTCCTGGTAGGGGAGAAATAAATATTAATGAAGTCAGTCAAGGTGGCACCATGCATACAATGAAATAAATTTATTAACTGGTTTTCTAGAAACCATGTAGCGCAGTGTAAAGACTTGAGAAACTACCTAGGATGTATGGGGCTTTTGGGGTCATGTTAACAACTGATCTATGCAGTATAGTGTCACCACTTCCACTTCTTTCATCCAAGAGCTGAAGTACATTGAACTGGACTATCACTTCTTTAGATCCACTGTGATCATTCTTCTAATTTGTTTTGGTTTTGGGTTTGTTGGGGTTTTGGGGGGGATGGGGGAGTTGGTTTTGTTTTGGTTTTTTATTTCTATCTTTTGTGGCACACAGATGCTAAAATACCTAGGAGGAGCTTAGCTGATGATTCAATTCCCAAAACTGATAGAAAAGTGAGAACTACACAACATCATAAGGGAGTACTGATTTGGGGTTTATAGCTACAATATTTTTTCATGGGAAAATATTGCCTAGCTGTATGTAATAGCTCTGTATATTCATTTGTTTGAACTTTTGTTGAAGTCTTTCAGTGAATAGCCAAAAGGAAAAGAGCATGTCAGACTATGTACGAGTTTGGTAGTTAATATGTTTTCCGGGACGTGGGTAATTGGGTGTGAGTTCTCAGTCAGAAACAGACACAGTGAAGTATTCAAAACACCATGTCAGTCTGTGTTAGAGGTCTGCCTCGATTTTTCATGGAGAGCTTTGGGAAATCTTTAAGGTGAAAAAAAAAAGGCATATTCCTGCTACACTCTAATGAGAAGTACTTAGAACTAATCTTTGCACTTCTAAATACAGAAATCATTTTCTCTATCTTGGATTTCTTACTTTAGAGCTCATACACTATCTGTTGCTGCATGTATGTATAGGTCTTAGACAACTTTAAAGTCCAGACTGATAAGGAGAAAAAAACTGGGAAAAAATTATTCTACCACCCACATTTTTTATGATTGACTAGTAGAGTGTGCCTTTCTGAGCAGGAGAGAAGAGAAACAATTTCAATTTTCAAAAACAGGTATTTCAGAAAAGTGAGATAATGTTTTCAACACCTGCAAAACTGTCCCCTCCCTGTCAAGGAGTTTTCTTTCATTTTCTTTTGAGCATGTTTTGCAACAGTGCTGATAAATGTTTCTGCAGATTTTGTTACATGTAGCACTGTCCGTCTGTGATGTTCAGGAAATGCTGAATGGAGCCAAAGGAATATAAGTGGGTTTGAGTGAGAAGCTTTAAATGCACATCTTGTCATACAGGAGATGATTGTCAGGGACTCTGCACACCTGTACATCCCCCCATTGGACGTTTTGGGTGCTAAACCTTTAAGAATGCAAGTAAAGCCTCATAGCTTGTCGGCAATCAGCTCTGGAATTTGGTCTTTCAATTTTACATGTGTAAAAGTGAAACAGGTTTTAACCCTTGTTGTCATCACAGTCCTATTTTCTAGTTTCTGGAGAAACAAAAATAAATTAAAGAATGATTGTTAAAGGGCAAATATATATTGGGGGAGAGAAAAAAGAAAGAAAATGCTTTTTTCTTTTTGCATTTTTCATCTTTGTGCTTAATGGCTTTTATATACTCTATGCTTTCTCATTACTCACTGCCTTCTTCCACGTTTCCTCTTGTTTTGTAACACTTTCATGCAACTCTTTGTCTGGAGGCTTCCTCCAGGCTGCTCTTCATCTCTCTAGAAAATTCTATTCCCTTTCATTTTCACCCTTTTTATTTGTTTCTCTCTTCCTTTATGTGTCCTACATATATTTCAGTTCTACTTCAGCTTCTTAGTTGTGGGGAGTGTATTTTTGGGGTTTGGTTTGGTTTGTTGTTGCTGTGGGACTTGTTGTTGTTTTGGGGTTTTAGGTTTGGGGGGTTGCTTGTTTGTTTGTTGGGTTTTGGGGAGGGGTTTTGGTGGGGTTTTATTAGGGTTTTGTTAGTTGATTTTTATTTTTAATTTTTCCTTACTGTTCATATTGGAGCTTTTGAGGGCTAGATTTTCCCTGCATCTTTATGATGTTTCTGTTCTGCTATTCTCACAGAATTTCTGTTGGTCAAAGTGCCAAATCTTTCCTACTGCTGTTTTTTTTAATCTAGGCATTATTGACAGAAGATTTTTTGTATGCACTGACCAAGTAGGAACTAGTTAAAAACCCTGAAAATAAATTAATTCATATATACTGAAAGTGTGATCTAAGTCACTTTAGCAACTTCGGCATGTAGTTACTTAGAATTAATATTAGAAGACAGAATCTTTTATATGATATGTTGTAATAATATCTATCTCACCATCAAGATGTGCTTTCAGATATTTTTTGAAATATTTTAGTTTGTAGTGTCCAGAGATTAAAAGATATCTAAGAATATGAAGTAAGTCAAATTGGATAAATTTTTCAAAGGTATTTAAGTGGGGGTTTATTTTCACAATGATGACTTCTTTTTTTTTCGAGGTGTTAGGTATTTAATTAGCCAGTGATTGACATGGTCAGTCCTTGCTAGGGCTGCTTTGAATATTCTGAATGCTTAAAAATCTGTCTTTAAATATTTAGTTAAGTCGTTGACAAATTTTGGCACATTTTTCACTTAAACATTGGAAATAGTTGCATGTAGAAACACCAATGTATGTATCTTCTGTCTTTTTGTATGTGAACCTATAGATGTTGTAGAATACGTGAGATGTTTGTAGACTGCATACTTTAAAAATCCTCTTGAATACTTGCAAATCTCTTATGCATTTACCCTATTTACCATATTGCCTAAACATGAGCTTACCTTTAATTAAAAGAATGGTTTCACTGACTGTGTCTCAAAGTCTACTATGTATCAAATTAAGCATGTATTCATATAATTCACTCAGAGTCATAGTTCTTACAATACCATTTCTAAAACTTTGTGCTGGAGTTTTAGCTATTTGTCCTTGATGTCAATATGAGCTGTATCGCTAAACTTTTTTCAGCTCCATAAGAATCTAATGAGTTCAATACTAAGTATTTTTCATACAGAGCTCTTGCTAAGTTAATAGGATGTTTAACTGTTAAAAGTTGAAGAATGCGACTAAATTAACCCAGCCTGCTTTTGATGACCAAAAATAAACAGAACTGCTACAGTGTGCCTTAGCAAAGTATTTCAGTGTCTAGCTGAATAGTTCATACTTTCTAATATCTAACTTAACATTTTACATGAATTCACTTCAGACTGTCATCAATCCATGTCCTTCCTCTTAGGATGAGATATAACATTATGATGATTTGTAAATCATTTCTGAAAATCTGAAAATGCTGAAGCTCACTAATCATTCTTCAGTATATCTCCCAAATTGTAAGATATTTTGATGTCCATCTTGTGCTTTATTTCATCCTAGTGATGTCCTTTCTGCAGTGTAATGTGGTGATCAGAATTGCACACAATATTCCACATCTGGTCTTAGTATTCTTTCATGTGGTGCCAGAATGCCTTCCATATAAAAATTATAATTCCCTTTTTATTCTTTCCCCTCTACCTTATCCAATTTCCTGCTCTGAACTTTTGTTTGCCTTTTTATTGCTGCCAAATATTGTGCATGATCATGGAAAACACTTTAAACTATCTTATTCCCACTTCCTTTTCCTGGGCTGTATTCTTCATTGTGCTTTAATTTAGACTTTGGTCTCCGTGATTATTTTTGGTCCCTAGCCTCATTACCTCTTACTTCTTTACATGGAACTGCATAAACTGCTTAGCATCCCATAAGCCTAATTCTATCCAAATCATTATGACTTTGTTTGCTCTGTTCCTCTGTATTTACTACTTCTCAGCTCTGTGTCATCAGCAGATTTAGCTACTTTTGAAAGGATGTCCTCCCACAAGGTCGTTTCTCTATTAGCCTAATAAAAGTGATCCATGTGTGATCACTTGCTGCACTTTTCATGTTAATGGAGTCTTTTTCTTGGACAGGCAATTTTCCCAGGTGTGGATAGTAAGACTAGTCTCTAACATGTGCAGTGTAGATGTTCTGGTCCCAGGGAATCAACAGATATGTCTTTCTGGTCAAGTGGCAGTGGCAGTGAAGTCTTTCAGTAGGATAGAGGGATAGAGGGAACTCCGCAATTATGAGGGGAAAACTTGAAACTTGGCCAATAAGAGTCAAGTATTGCTATTAGTGCGCAGAAGGAAAAATCTGATAATCAGTATACCTGTGTGCCCAAACATCATAGTATCTGAACTACTTCAGAAGTGAGTTAACTCTGAATTGCAACAGAGGACCCATGTTCTGTACCTGAATTAGGGTCCAGAAATTTGTAGTGTTCTGATACATTCAGTTCAAGAAATTGTGTTTATTCTGTTGCAGAATAAAAAAAAAGATGTGGATTCTGATTTACATCCAAACTTCTGAAATGCTGGACTGTGTAACTGAAGGAATATGAATACAAAGATGTCAAATAAAGTACTAAGGAAGGAAGGCATGTTTTACAAAACTTATTCCTGAGTGGATTGTACATTTGCTATTAGAACATTACAGTAGCCAATGACCTTAACTTGAATGTCTTTCTATGCAGTTCTTAGTGTGACATAAAGAAAAGCAATTATTTTTCACAACTATTTAAGCACCTACCCAGTGTATTATTCTTATCAACATTGTTTATATCTAGTATCTCTCACTACAATTTGATGTAGGTGACTTCCTATGAGTAAGGTGATGGATAATCTAGTTTAGATGTCTTAGAACTGTGTTCAGTTCACCTACCAAGTGACCCTTCTTGGTCACTTAGACCTGAAGTTATCTTCTGTTACAGTTTAGAGCAATCACAGGAGATCTCTAATTTAAGCAGCCTTGAACAACCTCAGCATGTAAGGGACTAAATCTGAGGGAGTTTAAGCTGTTTTGACATTGTGTGGTTAGACTAATTCCGATTAGTTCAGCAAAATTGCTCACAATGTGATTTGAATCACTCTAACTGAGATGGGAGTTTGGCAAACTTCATGTTAGTGAATTTACTGTATAACTTAATATAGATGTATATACTTCACGTAAAACAGCCAGGCAAAGAGACAGTATGGCTACAGAGGGAGAGCATAAGGTTCATTTAGCTGAGAGCAAAATGAATTCTTTGCCTAAGTATTCCCAAAAGAAGGGTAAGGCAGCATTCCAGAAACTGCAATACACACTCCTTAGGGAAAAGTGAAATGTTAAAAGGTCTTACTATCATGCTAGAGCTGATAATTAGGCAATTATGACTATTAACTTCGACAGAGCTCCAACCTTAAACGTATTAGATTCCAGAGGAGATATGTATGTATGCATATAGCATGTAGATAGCTACGGAAATAGCAGGGTCTTTGGTGAGCCTTTCTGAGAACTCACTTCAAACAGGTTAGCAATAGAATTAGAAGGCATGGAAATAATTCCTCTACATGCATTAGAAACAAAGAATGATTCTGGAAAAGACACTGAGTAGGAAATTTGTGTTTGGTATTCTTACCATAGATAATGTAGGTTTTATTAGAAATATTGCAAAGAATTGCCACAAAATCTACTTGGCATTGCATAGTTTTAGCAATGCAGAATAAAGCTGGGTTCTTAAAACCATTGTTAGGTTAGTTAGCTACTCTGTTTTCCTCATGTCACTGGGAGGTTTCAGGAGTTATTTGTCAAGTAAGACACAAAAAGTCTCTGAATCCTGATGTCTATCCTCAGCTGTTGATTGCTACATGGATGGGTAACAGCATACCAGATCAGAAGTATGGGTGATGTGAAAAGAACAGCTTCAACCAAACTACTGCTGTGATAGAGCAAGCAGTGACAAGAAGATGAAAGAGTGCTATGAACTCTACTCAGACTTTGTGCTAGTCCCAGAACTCTGTGTGTGAATGGGGAAGATTATTTTATGGCAGCAAAAGTACATCTCTTATACCACATGGCTAAATGCAGATGTTTAAGAAAACCTGTGAGTGAAGAGATGCATCTGTTATGCTCTGGTAAAAATTAAAACAAGATATGCAGACTTTGTGGCCAAAGTCAAAACTCATGTTTGTTAACTCACTTTAATGTAAATTCTTTGAATATGTCTATTGATTTGAATAACTCTAACATGCAGTTCTTTATAGCAGTGTTTGGCAAAATTATAGGAGGAAGCCTATTTAGGCAAATAATATACAAAGTCATAACAAATTCATGATATGTAGAACCAAAGCAAAGCTGTCACAGTTCCAGAATTAGCTAAAAATATTTGGCATTTCTGATATCTCCTTTCACTAGAGATCATCAAGCAACTGTGAGACTGTTCTGGATTTAGTAGCTCCACAGAAATTTGAATCAGCTGTGAATCGATCTCATCACTTCTTCCTGTTTCTTTTCTCTGTGCATACTCTTGAAGAAAAACTAGGTCAAATTCTACTCCTAGATGGCACCTATTTAAAATGAGCAAGAGTTATGTATGATCCAAATGCAAAATTTGGCTATATAGTTATTCAGTTGAGCAGTGTGACAGCTGAACAGAAATGTTTTCTCAGCTACACAGGGAAATCCTATTTTCTTAGTTTTGTGAAAAACCAAAACATTTTTCTTCTCATGCTGGGCTTATAAAGAGAACTCAGAGCAGTTTTCACAGGTAAAAAACATCTATTTTTACATGGAAATATTTGTGAGGTGAAAAACGTCTCTGTACCTGTATTGCACTGCAATCTGCTTCCTACAGCAGCATGCGTGCTACATACTCACTGGAGGTTAGACCATCTTACATAACAATTTTTCCAACCTAGGCTTGCACAAAAGTGTTGTGAGTGCATCAGCCCAGGATGGGAAATTAGTGTGCTTATATAAGGTGTGTTTTAAACCTTCAGCTGTGTCATTGTACACTTACTTTTGAGTTATTTTGATTATAGATCTGAAAGGTCAGAAAGCATGCAAAGCAGATGAAGAGAGACATTGATGCACTGAGACAGGGCTGAAAGTAGGTATCTTTGTAATTGCATGCTTGCAGGATCATCAAATTTCTCCTGTGAAAGTTTAACTAACTTGGATCTTTTATCCTTTAAGTTCTGGGCTACACTTCTGCTGAAAATGTAGTCACAGGATATACATGCTCTGAGAAGTGAAAGACCTGAATTTTATTCTCAGGTTACCTACAGATGTGTTGTATTCTCTTAGCAGGTCACTGTATCATTCTATAAATTATTTTTCTCCGTAACAAATTAGGTTTTCATTTTTCTTTGGAAATACAATAAGATCCATGGATTAAAAAAATATGAACAGCTTTTTTACTGTTGCATTGTAACTAAGGCAACTATATCAGAAAATGTCACATATGGTGTACAGAGATCTATGAGGGTCTTTAGTCCACAACAGGCTATATGACTATAAACATTGCTGTCAATTTTAAATACAAGCACAATACCAAAAAAAACCCCAAAAAACAAGCAACTTAAAGAACCACCAAAACCAACCAACCAAACAAACACAACAAAAACTCCAAACAAAAACCCCACAAAAATTAAACAAAATACCAACCAAAACATACAAACAAACAAATGCTACAAAATCAAACAAAAAAAAACCATGACTAAACCAGCTTAACTTCATGATTAACATTGCTAGAAGTTCTTGACTTCACTGACAGTTGATCTGGTTTCAAGTTCTGTTTTTACATTCCAGCTCAAGCTTTTGTCTACATAGGTTTAGGTGGATAAACATATATAAGTGAAGGTTCTTTTGCCTGAGAGATGACTTAGTCTCCCTTGGTCAAGCCCTTAGTCAGCCCCAATCCCCACCCTCCATAGCTGCTTTAACATGAGATTCTGACAAACATATTCACACAGGTCAACTCTACTGTTTCTTATTACATCATTTGAATCAGAAATTGGCTTATGTCACTTCATACTTGTGCAAAATAGATATTCTCACCTGTGTGAAGAAATCTCCCTTGCCTTCTTGCTTCTGGAGATATCATTTTTAGTTCTTAATTTAAAAAAAAAAACAAAAACAAAAAAAACAGCTAGAAGCAGAAATAGATACATCAAGAGAAGTCTTCATATAATTAATGCCAGAAAACTGATTGCTCTCACAGATGCCAAAGAGTAGACCTATACCTTTGTATGGAGTCCAAATCATCTCAGTCTGGATTCCAGTCCTGAACACTTCTCCTAGAAATCACTATGGAATCTTTGATTTGCATTCCTTATTCTGGTAAACCTATTCATAACATGATCATTCTTAATCAAGAACTATTTCCAAGCTTTTCCCTGTGTTCATGCAATCAGAAATTGATTTGTTCTTCTCTGTAACTGAACTTTGAATTCACTCACCGCTGGTGCTTTTTTTTCTTGCATTCCTTGCTCCGTTTCTGATTAAAGACAAAAGCTCATACAAGCTGTTCTGTTGCAATAAATCACTAGAAAAGCAGAATGAGTGTAAGTCCAGGGATCTCTGAGAGCAGAATAGCATGCTGAATGAGATCTTGGACCTGACATATGCCAGGCATTTCCATCTCCCCCTCTGCCTAGCCCAAAAACTAGGCGGTGAGCCTATGATACAGCCTATGAAGGCTATATTGTCAGGTTCCTGGTAACGTGCCAGTGTGTCTTGCAATGGATACAGGGAACTAGAAAGGTTTGGCAATTGCAACTTCTCATTTTTAGTAATTCTTGGAATGCACTGAGGGAGAGGGAATGCAGCCACTCTTCTTTTTCCTTGTGGAAAGTCTGACATGAGCAGAACAATAGATATATCTATAAAGAAGTGCATTCTGACCACTGCTTTACCTTCTGCAATGTCAGGAGGAATTGTCAGTTCTCTCTTTTATCAGATTCTCCTCTATTAACTCAGCTATATCCTGTCCTTTTATTTCTTTGGGTCACTGTACAGGCACTTGTCATGGTTTAACCCCAGCCAGCAACTCAGTCCCACAAGCTGTTCAGGTACCCCATGTTGGGATGGAGGAGATAATCAGTTGAGTAAAAGTGGGAAAACTCATGTACTGAAATAAAGACAGTTTGCTAAAAGCTCTTCACAAGCAAAGCAAAACAAGGAATTATCTTGCTGCTTCCCATGGACAGGCAGTTGTTCAGCCATCCCCGGGAAAGCAGGGCTCCAATCCTGCCTAAAGCTTAGTTGGGAAGATAAATTCCATCATTCCATACATCCTCCTTTCCTCCTTCTTCCCCCAACTTTACTCTCTGAGCGTGATGTCATATGGTATGGGATATTTCTTTGTTCAGTTGGGATCAGCTATCCCAGCAGTGTCCCTCCCAACTGCTTGTGCATCTCTAGTCTTCACACCAGTGTGGCAGTCCAAGAAGAAGAAAGGCCTTGGTTCTGTGTAAGCACTGCTCAGCAACAAATAAAACATTCCCAGATTATCAACATGATTTTCATCACAAATCCAAACACAGCCCCACACTAGCTACAGTAAATTAATTCTATCCCAGTCAAAACCAGCCCATACTTTATTTACTTTTTTTTTTTAGTGTGAACAACTAACACAATCATTTATTGGGGAAAAGTATTGAGTGGTAGATTTATTTCCTTCTGGTGTTTTTTGTTGTTTGTTTGGGGTTTTTTTTGTAGTCTTTTGGAATGTTGTTACTTGAAGTACTATATGTAGTACTGTTATATGTAGCACTTCAAGTATGTAAAAATGAGATCATTGAGATTAAAACTCTTTTTTTCCCTTTAAAGGGGGTGAAATAGCCAAATCTGAAATCCTTGCCATTATTAGAAATGTATATGTACTCAAAGGAATGTGATTTCAAAGATACTTAAGATTTAGTTTTAGTCTTAAAAGAGGAAATAAGATGTCTTGGTTAAAATCACTGGCTGGCAATCACACTTTTCAACATTTTGCCTGAAATATTGTTTTGAAGACAGCTTCTGTGTCTCACTTATGAAGGGGTAAATGCATGCAGTGATGATGACAAGCAAAAATCCCCAAAGGAGAAGATGAAAAATGAGTGTGCCTAGTTTACATTGTTTCTTCTATTGCAGAATCCTAGCAGGGAGATGGTTATTGGTTGTTAGATGAGATAAGGAGTGTTGAAAACTTTAGTTGATTATGTCTGCCTCCACCATCAGTTGTCTTTGTGACATAAGGTCTATAATAATAGATGTTTTAAAGGAGACAGTATCAGTCCAAGAAAACTGAAATAGGTTGCTTAAAAAATATTTCTGTCTAACATCGTTACACTGCTTCTACATTAAAATATATAAGTTGATTATAACTGTGTGTGTGTTGTAAAATATGCCTTTCTAAACCACCTACAGGTGGTAATATATCACCCATGTCTCCATGTCTCTAGAGAATTTCACTAATTACTTTTCCAGAAATACAGTGGAGGTCAGTTGTCTGCTACCTTTTATTACTACTTACTAGAGCTACAGCTTTGAATAGTTGTCTGGAAAAAGAAAGAATGAGTAAAGAAGTTTAAAACCTGGAGGGAAATATGCTTTTTAAGTATTTGATCCATGGTTCAAAATGTAAGCCATGAATGCTGCAGGAAACAATATGGAAAATATGGTAATTGAGAGAAAATGAGAAAAGACAGGCTGGGGGAGAGGAGAAAATTCAGTTTTACCTCCAGTTACCCTGCATGCTATGTAATAACTTCTTTGTCTAGTGGATAGGCAAATCTAGCAATAAAATATTGCTATTCGTGGTTATATAAACAACCAGTGACAAAAGGATATGAAATTGCTATTCTTGCATAACTTCTGTTTCAAATTGCATTACTAATTTTTAGATTTACCTTTGCACTTCATCCAGATCTGAGAGGCAAACTATGGCACTGATTCACCTTGGGTTTGGTTTCGGCATTTTTAAAAAATAATGAGGTAAAGCTAATTCTCATATAGGAATGGATCACTCTGGGTGTTACAGTAGAAACACTTCACACAAAAAAGCCCACTACCCTTTTTTGACAAAGAGGGTCTGTAAGGAAAAAGTGCATCCAGTCTCTCTTGCTCCAGAAACCCACATGATTTTGGTATAATATTCTGACATGTTGTTGATTCCAAACTGAGGCTGTTGAGTAAAATCTATGAGGCGTGGACTGCCCTGAACAACAGCCAAAGGATTACTGCCCTTCCCAGGAAGTGCTTAGGGTTATGCTATGGCTCACAACTTCATGGTCTAGGGTGTGCATTGTTGAGGACTTCATGTGACTGTTTGCATAATTATAGGTTTACAAAATAATATTGTAACTTTTCAGTTGGTCTCTATAAAAATACCAGGAACACAACATTGATCATAAATCTGTAGATGGGATATAATAAAACATTCATTAAACAACAGTTTAAGGCTCTGCATTGCACAAAGCATAAGTAGGGAAGGGATTCTGCCATCATCATCAATATGTAGATTGGATTAAGCAACCTATAGGTGGTTACCAGGGTAAATCCTATCCATATGAATGGGTCCCTAATGTAATAAACATAACTTGCTGTAGCCTCAGCTAATGTAAATGAGATTGGTGGTTCTGCTGATTTACACCAGCTGAACACTCACCCATATGTTCAGTAGTAAATATTTGTTAGATCAGCCCATAAATAATATTTTATTTGCAAGTGTACATGGACACAACCATCCGGACTCTAAATGAAGCTTAACACATGAATGCTGAAAAGGTTTCTCCTGCAGGGGCAAATATGAAAATGTATTTCTTAAAACAAGTCAGTGTTACTGCCAACTTGTCTGTCTTTTCTTTCTTGTTGATACATTAGTGTATCTTCAGCATGAAAAGAAACTCTTGTAAATTTACTCTACCCCCTTTCCTTATTTGACATTTTTAGTAATCTAATGTTTGTGACTGTTAAACTCAGGATCACTTAGAGTGAAGATAGTCTCCAAAGAACTGATGCTGGATTGTGATGGAAGCACCAACTTATTATCTATGTCATCTGTCAGATGTGTCTGGCACACAGAATCCTTCAGTTACCCATCCAGTATCACACCAGATTTGATAATGGAGAAATTAGCTGAAACTTGGGAACAGTAAATCAAGCCTTAACACTAGAATGTGAAATAATCAAGTTAACAGCTATTGGAGGTGGAAAATGGTGTGGTTATTTCCCTTTGTCTGCCCTGAAAGTTTTTCCAACCTTTATGGCTGCAAAGGGCTCAGTCACGAATGCCAACAGTTCAGCTTTGTTGCAGACAGTGTTTGTGTTTATGACAGCTGAAAACATTGCAGTAATATTTTGAATATCAAATGTTCCAATACCCTTTTTCAGCAGTCGTTTACCTCTTAAAAACGCTAAATTAAGTAAAATTAAAAGTGCTGAAAAAGAAAATAGAGTCAAGAAACTTGATAAAGAGAGAAGGGTGCCAGACAAGGTGGTTGCAGGCATGTGGAGTGTATCTTCAAGCAAGGCAGGTTAGGGGAGCTGAAGCTTCCTCTGAAGTTCCCTACTTCTTTTCCACAATTAAATTCTTTAGAAAAGGAGTGTTCATTGCATCTCTTGGGATTTAAATTGAGACTGGATAAAAGATAGTAAGATGGCATATTGATCTTCACCTGCCTTGCTCAGGAACTTTTGATTCCTATATTCTGGCCTGCTTCTTGCTCTTAAATATATATTTATTATTTAATTCTTTTTTAAAATCTGGGTTTCAAAGGCCTGCTTCACCACTCTTGTCTGTTGTGTGGCTTTTGCATGTGTGAAAAAGAAAAGAAAAATAAGTGAACATAGAGTATTTCTATTCAAATCTGACTGCATTGCAATTCTTCCTGTACAAATGTGAATTGATTCCATGGTTTGGAGGGTAATACAGTTTTAGAGGGAAGTGACCCAATTCTCATTTAAATTTGGACTCTTTTATATTACTTGGGAGCAAAGGGACTTTAAATTGGGTGCAAATAACTTTTACTCTTTAAACTATTTTGGCATAACCTACATTTATAAAAATGTAATTAACAATGCATCCAGAGACATTTAAACACAAATCAAATTTATCTTTGATATAATATCTTAGAATGAGAGCAATATTTTTTTGCTTTCTTCCTTCTCTCCAGAATCATCATATATATTTTTAATTTTCATATTTGCAGATATTGATAGAAAAGGGGACTTTTTCACCCTGTAGGACAATGATCATCAATGGTAAAACACCTACCATCAGCTTTAATTCTCATGGTGTTTTGATTTCCACAGAAATTTATTTTTTCTGTAATCTATATGATATCATGCAGGCAGATGTCCACTGCTGTGTTGTTATCTACACTACTGTGTTTAGTCTGCAAGTAGGAAGCCTGCATTTTCCATCAGGATACAGTTACTAAGGGAGCAATTTTAAATTATGTGGGGATGGATATGCAAATAAGGTGAAGTTGTGTTTGCAGTAGTCTAAACTGCTAATAATTTGGAAAGCATGTAGGCATGACTAATATGGAAAGGAAATGCTTCCAAAACCTGAGCCATTCAGGTCAAGATGCATACTTCCACAGCTGATAAAAAGTGTTGTGGTTTTTCTACTAACTAATGTTGCTCCCGAGTACTACCTAAATGTTACAGACTGAAGCTGATTTCATTTCATATGATCCACTGAGCAGCCATCAGATGGTTATCTGTGCTGTAGTTAAAATTTGTAAGTGAACTATTTTCAAAGTGAAAATATCAAAGGGTTTTTCACAGCCTTCAGAGAAATCTAAACTTCAAGTATTATTTTATTTTTGCTAGCCTTGAAGTGGATCCAGAACCTCAGTTGTTAACTTGAAACTGGTTTCTATAGTTCAGAAATGTTTCTGAAACTTTACATGGTAATAAAAATGTCTTACAACCTCAAATATTAAATAAAACACTTCTTTTTTTTGTTGGTCTGGACCAAATACAAAACCTTATGCCATATGTGGAAAATTATTTCTTCAATTTGAAGTGTTATACTATGCTATTACTTGTAGTATTTAATTAAAATCATTAGAATCAAAGAGGTTACACATGGAAAAACTATTATATCACCAAGCACATCTCCCTGTTAAAGCAGTAATGTTATTTAACAACAAGGTGGTCTATATTATTCTGTATTACTACTGAGATTAAAAGAAAAAATGCACTATAACTGTTGATGTGCAATCTGTGTTATAAGATTGCTGTGATTTCGTTACCAACTCTATTAAGGTTTAGTTTTGTTTTTCTTTTCTTTCTAGCAAACTGCCACAGTATATAAATGTATTTGAGAAATATAATTCCATTTCATGAAGTACATTGTGCAAGTACATTTTAACAGATATCATCAGAGGACTCAGTTACATACCTCAAAGATGGTCTGAGGCTACAGAATCAGCATCAAAAATCAGCCTCTTTTGAAGTATGTAGATTTTTAGATCTTTGGCTTTGGCTGATATCTCAACTAAAAGTTAAAATGTTTAAGTAGAGATTCAAATATGTTTCATCAGATAACTGACATATTTATCACCGGATAGATTTTTTTTTCCATCATCTCAATGTGTTTTAAATAGAAAACTAACATTTAATGCTGCATAAGTAAAACATCAATATTGTGCTATACTTGGATTTATCATAGATATTACTAGAGGTGTGCAAATTATTTATGGTTGAATCCTTCTCTTTAATATTGCCATTGCCAAAGAAACTCCTCTAACTTAATTCAGTTACTTCAGATTTGTGTATGTGGAACTGAGGAGAGAATGGGGACCTATTGCATTTTGCATTGCAACTCTAATTACATTTGAAATACAGTATATTATATTACATAAGTACTTTCCTTGAACTAATATTTCTTTGTGGAGACAAAATATCTCCAAAATTACATGAAAAGCAGCTAAGAGTGTGATCCAGAAAGCCTTGCAGCAATATCTTCTCATGGGGGCATACTTTGTCTTAACGTAAACTCTCTCAGCTCTAAGGAGTAGTCTAATATAGAGGATATAGCAGTGCATCTCCTTTTTAGGCATACAATTACCTTCCCTGTCTTGTCTCATGCATGTTCTGTTCTGCTATGGTCTCCTCCTCTAACTGAAGTGCTATTGAGGACAAGTGGTGATTTATACCCTGGTGCAGTTTATCATAATTTATATGGTACACAGAGTACCTTCAGGTTCAAGGTAGTTGTGCTTTCTACTTGCATGAGCCACCAAGTGGAAATGTCTCATAACTGGCAGCTATGAAATGGACACAGTCCTGGTTAGTGGTCCAGAAGTCAATCATGGTGATGCTGTGTCAAGAGCTGGCTCTGTGCTAGGTGTGCATTGAGGCCCCAGGGTGAATTAGCTGCACTGAGCTCTCCCTGTGGGTTTGTTTCTTCCCCATCTTGGAGGTTGGATTTCCCAGCAGCTCCTGTGTTCTGCAGCATGTTACATGAGCTCTGGGCTAGGGCCATGTGAACTGCCTATAAACTGTGCACAATTCAAGAACCATGGGTTTACTAAACCTGTTCTGCTGCTTAGGCTACATGGAAATAATAATTTAATATTGAAATACCTACAGATCCCTTATTTTCGCTATAAGCAAAATATTATTTAACTGGTACACGTATTTATTTCTGTAGAGCTCCGGTGCTTTTTTTTTTCTTAGGGGTCCAAAATAACCTTATATGAGGTGAAGTCTCCCAGAGGGCACATAATGTACAGTGAGGTGATGTTTGAACTTGCTTTGTTATTGTGAAATTTACCTATGTCGCACCGGAGAGACTTGAGCAAGGGAGAGATTACACGCAGTGTTTGAAGAAAAGAAAAGGTAATACATTTTGCAAATAAACCCCCTGTGGGGGGGGGGGGGGGGGTTTAAGTGCATCCTACATATTGGTTAGATAATACGAAATAAAGGTAACTTTGCTTCTCTTTGTGGGCAAGGTACAAGCGAGCTGAGACTGTGAAAGCAAAATATAAGAAGGGAAAAAAACATTTTCTATGAAATTAAACCAAATACAATTGAAGCTACAGGGAAAATCACCAGTTAAAATATAATAAACAGTCTTGAAGTCTTTAAATTCCCACAGGAAGGGATTGTTCTGTTAGAGGAATTCAGTATTATTAAGTGGAATTCACCCGACAGGGCAGGAAATCCCCTGTAGGACAAGCAGAAGTTTAAAGCTCAAGGCTGTGTATTGAACTATGTGCTTTTCAGTTAAAGAGAGATTATTAAAGTAAGGGAAAGATAAGGCAACAGCACTTCTCTCGTTATCCAGGCATGCTATGCGTCCTGCTTTTGCCCCTCATTAGTGGACTTATCACTTGCTTAGCCACTGAGGAATTGGAAATATTTCCTTCTTACTGAAAAAAATGAGAAAAGAGACAAAAAGGTTCCTGCTTAATAAATGTTGCAGGATTGATTAAGAGGTCTAGAAGGATGAATGTTCAGG
>NW_008688759.1:0-7370 GCF_000695815.1 Acanthisitta chloris | reverse complement strand
AGAGCTGTGCTCGTTGGACTTCCCTGGTCCTACCTCAGGGATGGTCATAAGCCTTCGGTGCAATGATTGTGGCAGGGACACATATCATACATGCCTGTACATGCATGCAATGCATTTGTTAGCACATGTAATGACATTAATATTGGCAGAAGATGCTGTCAGACACTTCAAAATGACAGGGTAGAAATGTCCCAGTGGAAGCAAGGGGCTCTGCGACAGGAAGAAGCAAAGGCCAGAGAAAACATCTGTTACAAACAGTAATACAGGGTATAGAGAAAATAGTGTGGGAGGCAGAGGCACATATGCCTTGCTGCCAAGCATACTGAAAAGAAGCTAACATGTTGGATTTCACCCCCCGCCCTTAGATAGGAAAGGAAAAACAATGCAATCTGCCACAGCTGTAAAAAGAATCAGTAGAAAGCAAGCAGGTATAGAAATGGAGCTTCAAATAGCTGACATATAAAAAAGCCTGAGACAGTTACCTGCAGAGGAAGGAAGGGCAGAGTCGAGAAAACACAAATTAAGTCCATGTCTGTAGAAGGACTTAGGAAGGTTAAGGCAAATCAAGTGAAATTGATTCCGCCATGTGGATTATCTCATTCTGTAGTAAAGCAGCCATAAAGTTTAGCTGCACTTCACACAAGAGTGGGGAAAACTGTCTTATGCATACTGGCTTCAGACTTTCAGCTGAGCTGCCTTTCCAGAGTGTCCTGTAGTCAGAAATTACAATGTGAGTACAGCTTGCGCTTTCAAGTCACTCCTGCAGGAAGTGTCACAGGTAGCAATGTGACAGGCATAAAGGGTATGCAAATTGCCCAATTATATGTAACCTACTATTGAAGAAACAGTTGAAACAGCGACAAAATGCAGCACAAACCATCGTGTAATGTAAGAATGCCAATTCAAAATCTATCCTACAAATACATATATAATATACTTGACTTTTCTGTTTATTTATTGGGGCACTGGAATTCTTCAGGATCTTGTGAAATGTGGAGTTCTGAAACATAAAGTGTCCTCTCTACTAAGGTGTGATGGATAGGAATATAGATAAGAAAAGTGTCTTTATTTCCTATCCTCAGTCACATGAAGAAAGCAGGCATCACCTACAGATTTTCACCCTGAACTCTGGCTCAGTTCAGTGTCAGTTTGGTGGAGACTTATACTGTGCATTGCCTGATTTTTCATCAGTGTGGTTTCGAAAACAATATATAACTGCAGGACCGTATTTAAAAATTAAAAGTCACTGGTCTCTAAATAACAAGTATAAGTGCATTAGAGTACAAACACTCTTGTCTCCTCCACATTTCCCTCTAATATCAGAGGGAAATGACAAGACTCAGCGTATTTCTAAAGGTGTGAAGCATCATTCATTTTCAGGCTGAGTATCTTTATTTTATCCTGTCTAGCCAGTTGCAGCTAGATTTATCTCCTGTGCTCTGGCCTAATGGTAGAGCACATGAATGTGTTCCTTCTCTGCCCTCCAAAAAATCTCACCCACTCACTAGTGAGAGAAATAAATCGTTCCTTCTCTTGGAAACCTTCTATCTTACCATTGTGTACCACTTCCTGGAAATGAATTGAGTGTTGCAACTATAGCCTGGTGTCTGGGGGTCTCATTGCCTGTTTTCATTTTCACAGATACTTCTTCTTAAAGAAGTTTCTTAAAACACGTATATTCTGGATCAGCCCATACTGATACATTGTCAGAGACAAGATTTGTGCAGAAGGAGGTGACCTGGTGTTTCTTTTAGTGTTTCGAAATCTTGCTGATGTGTCTTGCTCACATCCTCAGGGTTGAAATGGTTCCTAATTTTGGTATCGTGAAGTAATTCTCCTGGAAATCAGATGACTCAGGGCAGATGTGCGGGGTTTGTTGTACTAGTCTTGTTCAACAGCAGACAGTGGGGTGCTTGTCCTAAAATCACCCAGCAGATCCAGTAGATTCCTTCCTGTCACATGAATACAGGACACCTGTTCCTTGAATTGCCTTTCTTTCAGAGTATAGTATTTTCTATTTTGTTTTAAACTAGAAAATTTAGACATAAATCAGGGCAGATGTTTGTGATGTGTGGATGTGGAGCACTTGTTCAATGGAGCACTTCCAGACTAAGCAGCTATTATTACATGATTGCCTGAGATTTTGGGGGACTATTTGATGATCTCTGTGACCTCTTCTAATCTTATTATAATCATTGTCGGTCTCTGCTTTTCCAGGCTTTCTGCTGGTTTCCATGGAGACATCCTACTCTCCATTCTTAAGCAGAGGAGTGAGCCAAAGCAGTGTCTCCGATCTCTCTCTCTTTCTCACCTTTCTCCCTCTCTCACACTTTCCGGTTGTCACTGGGAATCACATCAGCTCCTTTTCTTCATCTCCAAAAGAAGCATTGATGCCCTCTTAGCACCAGTATGTTCGTTCAGCATTTTTCACTGTTCCCTGGGGAGAAGTGTGGCAGCACAGCCTGCATCCAGAGCCAGTGAGACTCGGCCAAAGCCAGGCTTGCCCTGCTCAGACTTGCAGATTACCCTGAAGCTGTGTTGCAGGCCTTGAAGAGGCACAGTTTGAACACCACTAATCTAATTTGGGTGTGCTCCCACGGAGCACCCCTTGCTGGCATTCAGCAGCACAAAGACTGGACACTGTATTAGTTTGTCACACCAATAATAAGGGACTCTCAAGGAGAATAACATTTGAATGTTTATGGTTAATTTAGAATGAGAAAATCAGATGCTTTTAAACACTGCATATTAAGTGCAAGTTGTTTCCAGGGAATGTGTATGGAGTGCATTTAAATTTGTTTTTTTATTGTCTATTTCGTAAATTATATTCCTTTACAGGATAAATTGAGTGGATTAGGTATGGAATCATCTGTAATTAACTAGGTGCTAGCTACTTAGGAGGGCACATACAGCTTGTGTTATTAAACAGCATCATGTCAGATTTAATGGATGTCATTACAGAAGTACCTCAGGGATCTATCCTTGGACCATTGTTATTTATGATCTCTGTAAATGAACTGACAAGCCAGTGCACTGAGTGCAATGTTCATTTTTATTCTGATGACACAGTCATGACATGAGCTCCTAGCTGCCAACTGAACTTGAAATTGCCCTGTAAGTATCTCTGAGAGCTCAGCAATGGTTAATTCTCAGTGAAGCTGTTGTAAGCAATGCTAAGGCAGACATTCTGACTAAAGTAATGTTGTGCTTGATCAGGCTACTGTTGGTGTTAAGCAAATCTAAAACTTCCACGTGATGTAAAGTTTATGAATCCCCACTTCTATACAAAATAGATGCATTTTGTTCACATAATATTCTTTTATTGTGAACAAAGACGATTTTCTAATATTTCATAGTATCTGGTATATTTATTTTGTAAGACAGATATAGCTGCTAAACATGAATGTGCAGAAGGATTCAAAAATGAATTAATGCAAACATAGTTCAATTTACATTGTGCTGGTTCCTAATTTTCTGTTCATTTGGTGCTCTGAAGTTTTTTTGCTGTGTTTACTCCTCCCATTTTTATCAGGAAGAAAAACAGTGGGCTCCCTTTTCAGTTTCTGTGAATCTCTCAATGCTGGAGTTCTTTTGATAGTACAAATTTCTTTTTATTCAGTGATAGTGATATGACTTACATGGATCATCTTGGGAGAAAAAGGCTGGAGGTTAGGCCCAGATTCTGCCCTTGGGTTTGGATTAGGATTACCCTTGAGGGGCAGGAGCCAAGTTCCTATAAGTCTTTATTTCCGCCTATAAATTGAACTACAGGCACCAGAGACAAAATGAGGAAGCTGAGCTAATGCTACTGCTCTGGAAAATTGTGTTAGTAGCTCTGATAAAATTGAGGGTCTGACATGGCAAATGGAATTTAGTGTACAATGAAAATGACTGAGGAGAATGGGTCAGAAGGTGATTCATTCAATAGAAAGTAATCATCAGAGTATCATCATAAGCTGCCTGTCCATAGGCAAATGAAAAATGACTAGTGTTTCTTTTATTGGCTCAGCTCTGCCAGATTGTCTGTTAGTGGGTCACTGTACTGAGCTCAGGGCTGGAAGACATACTGAACTCAGGGCTGGAATATATCTTGAGACATCCCTCCTTAGTGTGCCCTGGGCTTAAGACAGCTGCCATGCCACGGGAAGGACAGGGGCTGTGGAACGCAGGAGACAGTTGGCTGTGCTCTTCCCATGGGTCTTCTATACAACCCTTCCACACACATATGCCCATCCCTGAGCACCTCAAAGAGGTGTAAAAGGCCTTTGAGTTGGTTGCCACCTATGGGGATAATCTTGCCTTCAGCTTTTATTGGTCTCAGAAACATAATCTTTCTGTTTGTTTTCATTTTCACTGGATTTCAGCTAAGTGAAAAATGAAACTGCTAAACTGACTGGAAATACCAGTTCTGTGACAAAGCAAGTGTTTCCTAATCAAATTTCCACACAGAGGACAAACATTTCCAATGTGTAGGTGCAGTACTGTCTACTGCTCACTCAGACAAATCCATTCTGCATCTTAAGTTTCTCAAGCCCTAAATGATGTCACTGTTTAAAGGAGATATATTGTTCTGATTAATTTTCCTATGCCAGTTTGGCATCAGTGTGAATTTGACTTTTTAGCATTACTGTCAGTGTGACTTTTTAAGTCACCAGTGCAGTTCAGAGGTCCAGCTCTCTAAGAGGAAGATGATTTACTATTCGGTTAATGATATGCATCATGTTCTTTTGTTGTCTGTAACATGATTTTACCCTTTTGGCTTAATCATTAAATACTATAATATCTTCCAAACGTGGCTCATATGGTTATTTAAAGCAGAACTATGGCTGTTTTAATATGGTTATTGTAGCCATACATTTTGTTTTTATGAGTTTTTATATAGCGCTATTACTTATATGCTAATCTTAAGGATATTGTTATAATTTGTTTTATGTGTTAAGTATTATAGAGGCAATTGCTAGTATCACTATAGTTAAAGGTCTTATAGGATCACATCTGACAAACAATTGCTTGCTGCCAGAAGTCCAATGAAACTGTTATACCCAGGGACACAAATCACCTTTGCAGACAGTTTACTTACAATTTCTTCAAGCAGGGGAAACCATCTCAAATGCATTATGTAGAACAACTTGAAGTTTCTACATTCATATTCTTGCATGCTTGCAAAATTTGCAGGCTACTGGACAGGTGCTCACCTATCAGGGTAGTCATAGGCATGTTCTTCACAGTTGCTTTGCCTTGCCTCTTGTCAAACATCTGTGTCATTTAATCCCTTTTTGTACAAGCCCCATGGAAGGGACATGAAACTGTATGCATGCTTTAGAGGTTCCTTATTTTTTTTCTGTGTCATGCTCGGTGCTTTATTTTATTTGTCTCATTCTCAAAGCAAAGTGATACATTTCCTTTGAGAGGGACACTCAGAGGCAGCAGTGACAACTTGCTTTTCTAGACAATGTCCTACAGGGGTATTAATGCCAGTAAGTCCTGTGACAAGAATACATTCCTTATCCTGGACATTAATGACATATGTGCATTGTCAAGTGTTGTCATCAGGCTCACCAGGGAGCCATATGACAATGACTTCTTAATTTTTGCTCGTGTCTCTGGGAGCAACAAAGTATATTTCTGCTTTCCCCTACCATTTGGAGTTCTGTGAGACAAACTTAAAGGATTTGTTGTCCATACTGATTGGCTGGGAATTTGTTATCGTAAGGATTGTTGTTGCTGGGTGTTTATTTGTGAAGATGATGAATCTTGAGACCCATTCAAAAATGAAGGGCTTATTTAGTGAAACACACTGCATTCAGGCAGCAAAACTTTGCAGACAAAAGGCCTGTTTCTAAGAGACCATCTCACCAAAAGAACCAGAAGCATCTCGCTGTCAGTATTCTAATAATAAACTAGGAGACATTTCTCTTCCTGAATGAATACTTAAGCCAACGTGTCACAGATGCAGCTTCAACACTAGAGGATGGCCACTAAGAACAGGTAATTTCTTAAGAGGAATTATTTGAATTCCCATGAGCAAGGGGACATTTAAACATATTGTTCTATTGTAATGTTCTATTCACTGAATTCATAGTTATAAAACATGAAGAGAATGACCAGCACTGCTAATTCCACCTGTACGGGTTATACTTTGAAGGCTATCTGAGCTAGAAAACATTGTCTAAAGCAGGGCAGAGAGTTGACATAGATAGAAAATTGTCCTGACAGGTTTTACACAAGGGACAACAGACAGGTTTGATTACCTCTTATGCTATTACATTAGCTACTATGTTGTGCTAGGCACTGCCATGCCTAATAATTATTTGTGCTGTTTGATTTTGAAAAATTAAACTCCAAAATTCAGTTTTTCCAGGCTGAGTGTCCTATTGAGATGAGGTTTGAGGATTTCTTGGGATTAATTCTAAGAAAATATAATCTTCAGAAACTGCAGTTTTGCATTCATATCCTGACTAAGTCCTCTAGGACACTGCTAAATTTTTAGGCACTCTACAGTGTGTGGTCTCTTCAGCTAATAGTTTCAGTGATATCAAAACATCTGTGTGTGAATTACTGAAAGGAAATTAAATTGAATTATAATTATCACAGCCATTTATACCCTAAATTAGTTATCTAGCTATTTGCAGAGAGGTCAAGAAGCCAATGTACTGAACAGTAACTGGCAGTAAGTGCCTTGCCAGGGTAAATTATAATTGCTGGCAATATTGTGGTGCCTGCAGACAAGAGGATAGGAATACTACAGAACTGGCATCATTTCTGTGTAGGAAAGGAGCCATAAGTATGGTGGTAGTAGGTGACCTGTAACAGAAAAATGGCAGAGTAACAGACCCATTTTGATATATTTGAGGCTAGAGATATAACACAGGTTCCACTTATTTTTTTAAGTTATAGAATAAATAAATGGGGCAAGATTTTTTTAAAATAAATTTTCACAGAATCACAGAATCATGGAATAGTTAGTTTTGAAAGAGACCTCTGGAGGTCATCTAGTCCAACGCCCCTGCCACAGCAGGGTCACCTAGATACACAGGAACTTGTCCAGATGTGTTTTGAATGTCTCCGGAGAGGGAGACTCCATGACCTCCCTGGGCAGCCAGTTCCAGTGCTCTGCCACTCTCAGTGTAAGGAAGTTCTTACTCATGTTGTGGTGGAACTTCTTGTCATTTGGTTGATGGACATTACTCCTTGTCCTGTCACTGGGCACCAGTGAAAGGAGCCTGGTACCATCCTCTTGACACATGATTTTGAGATATTTGTGTGCATAGATGAGACCCCCTCTTGTCTTCTCTCTAGACTAAACATGCTTAGCTCCAGCAGCCTCTCCTCATAATAAAAGATACTTGTCGTGGTTTAACCCCAGGCAG